>NC_027750.1:2674157-2710048 GCF_000695525.1 Brassica oleracea var. oleracea | reverse complement strand
TGTGGGTTGCATAGTGTCAGTAACTTATGATACAGAGAACTCCTCCATTTGATTGTTAGTAAAAAAAACATAGATATTAGTTGATTTTTAAATTAAAAACTAATTTAACTATTTGTAGATTTAAAAAATTCAAAAAAAAAAATCCAAACAAACAAAATGAATGAATAACAATTAATTTTTAATTAATTATATATTCAACCTTTTCACCATTATTTATATATATATATATATATATTAATATTACAGATAATAAGGTGAGTCTCGAACCCAGGACCTCACCATGTAACAACACTGCTCCAGGATGAATTGTTCCAATTAATAATTGGGAAAATTGTTTTTTTAGAGAAAAATAATGATAACTATGTTCTTTTAGACTAATATATATTTTGTGTCAGTTTTACTTATAATACCATTTAATATTTTTGAAAATAAATTTAATAAATAGTTTTACAAACAATTTTTTTTTTGGAAAAATGGTAACTATTGATAAAATACCTATATAAATTTAGGGGTATTTTTTTCAGTTCTAAAAATGTTTAAATCATAAATTTCGATTTTTGTTCTAAATAAAGTAGAAATGACATTCTACGAAGTAGAAAACAAAATCCACTTTTTTCATTGGATCTACAATGTTTAGAATACGTGATCTACGTAAATAAGAGTATTCTAAAAATATTTAGAATACACATTCCGTGATTAATTTACCGATCTAAAATCTTTAGAAATCAAAATCTACACATTAATATAAATCTAAAACACGTAGAAACTGACTTCTACGGATTTACAGTATATCTAAAACATGTAGAAATCAAAATCTACACATTACTATAATTCTAAAAACATGTAGAAACCGATTTCTACATATTAGTTGTATTCTACGGATAAGAAATCAGTTCCTAAAAATATGGAAAAAAAATATTTGGGAATATTCACTTTCATATTTTGAAAAAGTCATTTTTTAAAAAAAACAAAAAAAAACAAACCCATTATTTATTATATTTAAAAATTACAATTTTAAGGGTATTATTGTCATTTTGAAAATAATTAGCTTAATGGGACATAAAGTATATGATATTAGTCTAAAGGGACATATTTATCATTTTTTTGCTCTAAAATTTTTTTTTCCCTTAATAATTCCATATCACTGTTCTTAAAACAATACAAAAGAAAATAGTTTTAAGTTTTTATCTTTTGAAAAAGGCTTAAAATAGTTTTAAGTTCGTCTGATAATTTTATATATATATATAAATACCCCGGCGTAGCCCGGCACAGCCTCTAGTTCTAGTAAAGAATGAATGTTTTATAATCGTTTGGGAAAAACAAAGAAATAAAATACAAGATACGAACTATACCATTTAAATATAATCATTTGAGTCATTTCAATTTGTATATATGTTTGTTTGTAATTGTGAAGAAAAACATGTATGGAAGTGTATTAAACAACATGAAATGAAATTTGGCCAGTGTGTTTGTGTAATCATTATTCAACAGATTTTGTTTCAGATATTTTATTTGATTGAAACATCAAAATCTTGTGTTTTTGTATGTAGTAGTTAGCTGTGTGCGTTGTGGTTAAGGTCTTCTTTCTATGTGGAAAAGTCTGCTGGATATGTGTGGTTTTTTATTAGGCAAAGTTGTGTGAGTATTAACTTGTTTGTCAAGCAATTATGTTTTTTTTTTGCATTTGATTGTACAGCAATATGGAATTTGTTAATAAGAAAATTCCTAAAACATAAGTGATTCTTTTTTTTTAATACTAAAAGGAACTTATAGTTTTTAATCGATCGTGATAAGCATTCATATTTCATGGCATGGGAAGAAAATATAGTTTTAGTGTGTGTTGGAGCTATGAAGGTTTTTTTTCCTATTATTTTTTAAGTTTTTTGTAAAAAAATTAAAATGGAAAGTGGAACAAAGCAAGGGTTACAAATTGAAGATCAACATAAATCTTTAAGGTATACCACAAATGCAAAATGAGAAATTAAAAGGTAATGGAGAACGTGAACCTGTAAACGCTAATCAAGAACGTTTGGGGTATTGCATGTTCTTTAATCCAGGAGATCATTGAAACCCAGCATCATCTTGTAGAATTTAGTCAGCAAAAAGAAGTGGAAACAGTTGGAGCAGACTGTGTTGTCCGCTCCCTCTTGAGGATGGCAGTTTAGATCTGGCCACATCTTCAGAACTGAACTCACATAGATATCCTTCATGTGAAGAAGGGGGCGTTCCAGAGAGCGGTGAAAATGTGCCAGGCAATCTTCCACCACTGAAATACCTTGCTCATCAGTGAGTTTTGTTGATGATTTTCACCTCTTTCTCAGTGTGGCCGATGGCCATGAGGAGAACCAGTGGCGGAGCCAGCTCGGTTTTTACAGGGGTCAAATGCATAATAAACATATGCTATATGGGTCAATAAGATAAATTTTTAGTAACTATTCTGTAAAATACAAGGAAAATTTTATTTTGATACAATTTCATATGGGTCATATGACCACCCTCACCAAGTTGTCGCTCCGCCACTGAGGAGAACCCCATAAACGTACCTTCCTTGGAGGTGACCACTCTTGGAGGCTATGCGGATGTGATGTAAACCTAGGAACTGATTTTGAGATTGGAAGTATTCAAGCATACCTTTAAGAAAGTGAGCATCAAGATTGTTGGCTTTGAGGCAGCTGTTCACCAACGTGTTGTACCGGTTAGCTAGAGCAGGCTGCTTTACCAAAGGTGAGAGGTTTAGATCTTTGGCAACAGAGAAGTTCTCAGAACAGAAACTGAGGCTTTTGCAAGTGATGATTGTATTGAAGTAGTTCAAGAAACTCGTCGGTTTTAACATCAAAGGCTAAGAAGACAAGTCTCTTGTTAGTATGGACTTGACCTAATGTTTTCTAAAAGTTCAATCGGAAGTAGTAATAAAAATCCCAGCACAGATAAAGAAACAAAAACTTTAGTTCGATGTTTTTATAGCTGCCACGTGGCTTAATTTGCCCTATGCTAGTAGATGAGGTGTAGGGTTGTGTGCAGAACACAACTCTACTTTATATATATAAGATACTGTTTATTTTAAATAACATTTTTTAGAAAAAATATCCGAACAACTGGAATCCATATTGCAAACCTTAAATAAGAGTAATCCAACTTTAATTTGACAATACTTTAATATTAATATTGACCATAAACCATGAATATTCCTTTGTTTCGAAAAAGGGTTTTTAGTGATAAATCCTCTCAACTAAATATTTTTCGTAAAAAATACCCCCAACTTGTTATCTTGTAATTTAATCTCTCAAGTTCTATTCCGTTAGATTTTGTTACCCCCCCTCCCTTCTATTGTTCCGTTATTTATGGACGGATATCGTTTACGCAAAGTTTCATTTTACTGATAAATCCCTCCAACTAAAGATTTTTCGAAGAAAATCTCCTCAACTTGTTATCTTGTAATTTAACCCCTCAAGTTCTAATATGTTAGATTTTGTTACCTCGGTCTATTGTTATGTTATTTATATATGAATAGATACTGTTTACACACAAACGCAAAGTATCATTTAAACCTAAAAAAAACATGTTTTCTTTTTTAAACGTGTTTAGTCGAGTTGATTTTTATTTTTGTTCTAGTTTGGTTATGAAAATTTAATTTGAATAACATAAAATAAATCATCGTTTGACACTAAATCATTAATTTTTTGTATTTAAATGTGAAACCAAACATAAAGATGTAATTTTATTATTTTAAATTATTATCTTTGAACCTAATATAAATATTATAAGTTGTAGGAGTGGCACTTCGGTTACTTTATAGATTCGGTTTGGTTTGGTTAATTCGTTTCTAGAATTTTTTTTTTCAACCAAAGTAAACCATAATTAGTTTAGTTTGGTTTGAATCGTTTTCGTTTCGGTTCGTTCGATTTGAATCGGTTCTGTTTGGGTTTTTCTTGCCCATCCCTAATAAAAACAGAGCATTGAAAAAGACCATAAATAAAGAGCAGACAACACTAAATTTTGTCTAAATTAGCATTGTCTTTATCATTGTTCTGTTTTATGGTCTTTTTCAATGTTTTATGGTCTTTTATGGTCTTTGTATTGCTATTTTAAAATACCTAACTTTGGATTTGGGATTTTGAGATTCATTGTCTGCTCTATTTCATTTAATAAAGAAAACATGTTTTATAGTTTAAATGAAACTCTGCGTTTGTGTGTAAACGGTATACGTTTATAAATAATGGAAAAATAGATGGAGGTAACAAAATCTAACATAATAGAACTTGAGAGGTTAAATTACAAAATAACAAGTTAAGGGGATTTTCTATGAAAAAAATTTAATTGGGAGGATTTATCACTAAAATGAAACTATGCGTTTGTGTGTAAACGGTATACGTCCATAAATAACAGAACAATAGATGGAAGAAGGTAACAAAATCTAACGGAATAGAATTTGAGGGGTTAAATTAGAAGATAATAAGTTGGAGGGATTTTTTACGAAAAAATCTTTAGTTGAGGAGATTTATCACTAAAAACCCTTAGAAAAAACGTATTCAACAAGTTGACCAAAAAACGTATTCAATCAATTATATTTTGGAAGCGAAATCTAATGTTGTCATGCATGTACATGCTAATCTCTTTGATATATGTTATAATTGGAACGGCGATCAGAAAGAATAGGTTTTCTTATTATTATTATTATTTTCTTGTGATGCAAAGAAAGTTTTTAGAAATAAACGGAACACATTGAACCAAAGTTTAAAGTTAGATTGAAATCCATATTGCAAACCTTGCGTAAATATAAGACTAATCCAGCTTTGAATGGACAATGCGTAAATATTGATTTTCATTTTTCAACCATAAACCATTAATAGTATTACTTTGTTTCAATAAATGTATTCAAAACACACAAATATGTATAAGGATTATTAATGCACATCATAATTCTTCTCAAAATTCTAACAGTTAGCATACATAAACAATCATTTGTTTCATCTATCTATATTAAAAAAAGAGAAGTACAAAATAGAGATACCCCTTAATTTTACCATTTATTTACATTAGAATGCCATTGAGATATTTATTGAACTTAAATAATTTAAGTATACTTGTCTTTTCTTAATGTATTTTCCTAATTTAAATAATAGATTTCCTTAATCAAATCTTAACCAAAATATTTCCTAATATATTTCATATTAACATATTAAATATCTTTAATATTTGTTAGTAATAAATAACAAAATAAAAAATTACACATCATAATCAATTTATATAACATATAAATAAAATATAAAATAGTTTATTCATATAATATTGGGTTTTTTATAAGATACATTGTGATATAATAGACATTTAAAATCACAAAATATAATTATTCAAAGTAATAAATAAAATTGTTATGTTTTAAAATTTTATATTAACAATTATGTAATTCATTTTAATTTGAAACTATATATATATATATATATATATATATTATACCATTAGTACAAAGAAAAAAATTTAAGTGAGAGCAAATATTTATACGGTCACGGGTCAAGCTCTAGAAATAAACAACAATATCGCAAAATTATTTTTCTTTAACAAATTTATTTTAATAGAAATTATAGTTCCAAATATGTTTATTTATTTTATGTATTTATAAATTTATTTTCTTTGATGTTAAGGGATGCTAAGATTTTGGAATTGGAAAAAATTATGACTCACCTCTATATTATTTTAACTAGGATAAAATTTATATCAGAATGTTTTATTAAACTTTTAATTTTAATTTATTTATAACTGGAAAGATTAATTTTTAATATAAATTTATGTTTAAATATTACAAATAAATCATTTAATATAAACAAAAAAACTAAAAACATAAAATAAATATCCGTCCGGTCGGGCGGGTCAAGATCTAGTTAAATGTATTCTAAACGCACAAATATGTTAATGAACATCATAATTCTTCTCAAAACTCTAATATTTAACATACATAATATTATTAAAATAAATTATGCATACAAAGTAAAAGTACAAGTACAAAATTTATAATTATATTCAATAAATTTTTGGTCAAAAAAAAAATTTATACACTTTGAAAACCCTGTTCAAAATCTAATAAACCGTGAATATTCCTTTGATTCAATACAATGTTTTTTTGTAACACAATACAATGTATTCAACCAATTCTAAATTGGAACAGAATCAATGTCCTCATGTACATCTCATCGAAGAGTTGTTATATATATCAATGCAAAAGAAACAAAGATCATTCACAACATTCAATTCTTAAAGAAATGGCAAATATCCAAAGAACACAAGTTCTTGTGGTAATGATAATATCTCTACTCATCCAAATATCTCTCTTACAAGCTGAAACCATTGCTTCAGATGTTCATCCAAATATCTCTACTCTCAAATCAATAGTGAGGATAACAAATCGCCTCGGTGATGGTTCGATATTAAACCTCCACTGTAAGTCCCCAGACGACAATCTCGGTCTCAAAATACTAGCTCCGAATAAGTCTTGGTCATTTACGTTTAGACCAAATATTTGGGGGACGACAGTATTTTACTGTCATTTCACATGGCCTCGAGGACACTCAACACACTTTTATATATACGATGATATCAGAGATGGTGTTCATAGGGGTATTCCTTGTATCTACTGTTTCTGGGATATAAGCAAAGATGGGCCATGCAGGTTCAACGAAGTAACTGATGCTTTTGATATATGTTATTATTGGAACGGCGATCCAAAACAATAGTTTTGTCTTATTATTATTATTCGTGTGCTTTTTTAACTTTTTATTTTCTTGTGTTGCGCGATTTTTTTAATAAAGAATGAATGTTTCATAATCGTTTGGGAAAGACAAGGAAACAAAATATAAGATACGAAATATATCAATTAATTAAATATAATCATTTATTTCATTTAGATCATTTCAACTTGGATTTACGTTTATGCGTAATTATGAAGAAAAACATGTATGGCAGTGTGTTAAACATTAATAGGAAATGAAATTGGCCAGCGAATTGTTTGTGTAATCAATATTCAAAAAAAAAAAATCGTTAGATGATAATTAGATGCTTTGTAAAAGATTATCTTCTATTCGAACACCTAAATGATGTCTAGACCAATATATTTCAAAATCACAGTAGAATATTGGTTTCACTTATAAATGATTTAGCGCCTACCTAAACGATTAGATGTCATCTTAATCAATTTTTATAATGTATGTAATCAAATAAATTAAGTCTTTCTAAATTTAAAGAAATACATTTTTAGAATATATTGTGAATTGAAAATTCGGACATCTACCATAAAATATTTTACTTTGATTTGGATAGTTTTACCTTAAATTAATATTAGAATTACCAGAATCGCTGATACAGCACTGTAATTTGGAAGCCTTGTCAAGAATCCGTTCATCTCTGGGCCATGCAAAATCTCAACAGTGTTATGATGAGCCCACTGGCAACACAGAACCATGCATGTATTTGAGGCGAAGAATATTTAATATGAGGAAGCAAAACACAAGTAAATCTGCGACATGCATGTTTGGAGTATGGATAGTGAAGCTGCAACCGTGCGTGTGATATATATTTATTTATGTAAATTAGCTTTTGTTGTTGAGAGAAGTAATGAGGAAGGTTGTAATCGAAACTTTTAAAGATGATCAAAGTGAAAAAAGGAGAAGTAAAGCAAAAGCTCTCGACTTTCTCTGTTCCAATTGAAGCATCAGTACTTCATGTTCATCAATCGTTACAACACTCTCACTTTATTTTAAAATTACACTTTCTTTCTTCATTTTTTTGCAAATTAATTAAACTTTAATATGTCCATTCACGATAGCAGCTTAAATCACCCTTTGCTTCTCATTTGGATATCGAATTTCTTGACTTTTTTTTTTCTTTTTATACATAACAAACACTTTCACATATCATCGATTCTATGTTTTATGAATTGACACGCTTTATGTATCTTAAATATATGCGTGTGTTACTTTAGTATACATGATTATTTATAGTTGGAGAGTTGAAGTTGAAGTTTATATTCAAACTATATAGAAAGTCTCCCAGGTAACTAAAATAACTATACAGTTTTTACTACATAGTACGTGAGATTTTTTAAATACTGACTTAATTAATTCATTTCCAACTACTCCAGCGATGATCTCGGTTTCACGCGTTTGATCTAAGGGAAAAAAAGAACATCATAATAGATTTTCATAATGGCTTAAACTTAAAATCACCTAAAAGTGTTTGCATTGATGAAAATTTGGATTTAAAGCATGTGATAGATAGTTTACAAAAAAAAAGCATGTGATAGATACATAGGAAAAGAGTAAGTTGGTAGCTTTGAGATCATCAACCACTAACAATTACTAGTATCATATTATCCTCCACAAATCATTTATATGTGCACGTAACGGATCATTTTCGTTAATGTCACTGGACCGCGATAGAATTTTAGGGACCATAACAATTTATTTTTAAAAATATATTTTTCTATCAATTTGAGATTATATTTATATATATATATATATATATATATATATATATATATTGATTCTTAAATATATTTTAGCCATTTGTTGCTAAAATTTGACTCTTAAATATTTGAAGATTCAAAACTAATGTTTCATTTGATTGTGGTCAGGACCGGACTTGAAACTCAAAATTCTCTACTTTTACAATGCCATTTGTTTCAATACATACATGTAATGTAAAAGTTGAGATGTTTTTGATCTCAATAAGAGTGTTCCATCATACCCGATCTTTGGCTTATGAACAGAACAAAGGCATATTGAACTACTGTACATCTAAACCTAACCATTATGTCAGGTAGAAAACTAGAAATAGTTGAAGCTTTTTTTTTTGGTCTAGATGTGAAGGGAAATAGTTAATTTTTTAATATTATATATTTATCTTTTTTAAAAGGGCATATTACATACTGTATTATCTTACCTTAAATAGTCAACAGAACAGTAAAAAAGGTAAAATGAAGTTATAAGAAATATGATCCGATTATAGTTTCACAAGCACAAAATTTATAACACAACATATAGTTACAAAAACCAAACACAGATGTGGAGAAACAATCACCATGGTACAAAAACTTTAAAATAAAACCGAAAAACCTAAAGAAAAAGTAACAAAAGCTTCACAATATCAAACCAGCAAAAGTGGTTTCATACACAGGAAGTTCATCTTGGTACAGATTATGATGATGAGTTCCAACTAAATCCAGCTGAAACAAATCCGAGCTCGAATCACTTGCACCATCATCATCTTCATCTTCATAATCCTCGAGATCATTATTATTCTTGACCAAACTGTTTTCATGTTTCTTGTGGTAATCTCTCAAAAACTCTCTCGCAATCTCCTCCACTGATCTCCTCACTCCATCTTCCACATTCTTCTTCACCGACTTTCTAACATAGCCGCTGCTGAGATAGTCTTCTTCTTCAATCTCAGGGACGATCACATTGACCGGAGAGAATCTAACGCTTGGCTTGGTACTGTCGGATGATTTCTCGGAGCGTTTGTTCAGACAAGACCTGGAGAAGGAAGAAGCTGAAGAACACGTCGTAGATGGATAGTAATAATCAGTTGGTTTTCTAGAGAATGCAGTCTCTTCGTAGCTCGTCTTCCTCGGATATCTCTTACCCGCCGTTGATTGTTTGCTGAACAAGGCATTGATGAAGTTAACGATTCGTACTCCAGGTGAAGATGGAGTTTTGAGCTTCTTCTGATTACTTGAGGCGTAATCGTAGTCGTGAAACACTCGGGTTGCTCTGTTTTGGTGAAACAGAGCTTTGTCCTCTGTTTTACTCTGTTTTGTCTTAGATGGACCGAAACATAACGGCCTTGAAGAAGTTATCTTCTTAGTACCATGACTTAGTTCGGTATCGGAAGATGAGAAAATACTTGAGTTGGAATCAGAGGAAGAGGATGCAGAGCCAAAGAACCGATCTTGGTGGAGTTTCCGGTCAGGAACTGATCTGGTTACGCTGATGCTCTGTTTCTTAACAGAGCCGACAAAAGGTTGAGTCTTTTTGGTTTTGGGATCGATGGAATTGTAGATTTCATCGAGGAGAGTGGAGGAGAATGACGGGTTTCTGGACTGTGCTTCGGATCTATGCATGATTTGTTCTGAAGGAGAAGACAAAAGAAGAAAGAGATAACGTCTTAACTGTTTTGGTGTTTTTCTTCTTCTTTGTCGGATGTTATAGAGGAAGACGACGAATGAGAGAGAACACAGAGAGGACTTATATATAACTGGCGATCTCGGCGCGTGTTCTTCACGTATACTTAACCAGATGGACCACGCTAGTGCGGTGTTCATTTAGCAAGCTCTTAATGATTTAATTAAACGATCATGTGCGTGTTTAACTTTAAGCATAGGAACTCTCTACTACACCCACATTGCTCATTGGTTGGAGTTGTCTAGACAAGGACAGGTTAAGGAACTGTACCTGTTTTGCGTCTTTTTCAGTTCTCTCACATGCTTCCTTCCTTTCTTGTTCCTTGGCTGTTCCTCGTTTCATCAACACTTGTGTCTTTCTTTTGTTGTTAAAAACACTTGTATGTCTTCTTGTTTCCATCCTATATCTTTGTCACACTTCGGTCTATGTTCTTTTCATTTTATATGATCAAGTTTGCTAGACAATGTTATATAGTTTACTACAGTGACATAGATAATTGATAAATGTATCAATGTCATTGTTGTGGCATTATCCACATTAAAATATGGTAGATGAATGCTGTTGAAAAAGTACGAATGCTCAATTTGCAAAATAAAAGTAACCTTGCAATCTAATTTTCAATGGAAATGAATCTTAGTTAGGATGGATACAACTGTTTTTTTTTTGTCAGCTAATGGATACAACTGTTAAGTTTTAGGGATGTGTGAGACTCACACAGTGTGAGAAACATACTATTAAAAGGAAAGATAATGGCACGGGGGAGTCAGAGAATGAGTTGCTCAGGCCTCAGGGAGAGACAATAACTGACACAAAAAGAAAAAGAAAGATTCATTCATTCATTCATTCACGCGGTGAACCTCTCTGAACTGGTGTCTGTGTGGGGCTCCCACACGTGACCTGCCACGTGAACCATTGTTGTTGTTCTCCCCATATGGGACCCCTCGCACGTGTGGGCCTCCTCACTCCATGCGTACGGCATTTGTTCTTTCACGGACGGGTTATAGAGGAATGGACCACTCTACTCTATAGGTTTGGGCCGTGTCTCCTCCAAAGACGAGACCACACTGTGATTGTTCTATAAGCTCCCTCGCTATAACTACATTCTATCGTCCCGTCATTTTATCATTCAACCATCAGTTCACGGATCATCTAAAATTCAAAGTATGTACAGTCTGACAAAATCTTATGTAATATCGTTTTCATGTCTCTTTTTTATCCAATTCGGTAGGAATGAATGGTTTATCATATACGACGATATGGTGGTCACAATATGCATTTAAAGTTTATGAACAGTCAGCATAAGCTTAGATCAATAGTCGACATGACAAGTGGGGTGGAGATGATATAACTTTGAGAACAAGTCATTTATTTCGATTAATTTAAACACAAGCATCAAGTTTTTATTTATTTCATCTCTACAAAGTTGCAGAGAAATAACCTCTAAGAAGTTGCACGTAACCAAGAAACTCACAATCTAAAGACAACATCTCAAGATGTACGTACACACACTCTCTGCTGCATTCATTTAGAGTTCAGGCGGTGTACGTCTACGAGCTGGTAAAGATCTCCCCTCCGCTGTTTATTCAGTGGAAGACTTGTCCTAACATAATCATAACCGAGATTCAATTAGCGGATAAACCAAAAAAAAAAAATCAAGAAAGTTAGCGGTACTCTTCTTGTGGAGTACCTTCGTTGTTCAAGAATAGAGTAATCAATCTCTGCTATGATGATTGCTTCCTCATGCTCAGTCGTCGCTAGAACTTCTCCAAACTGTCAAATGTTTACGAGTTTAGTGAAGCTTCATTACCAAACAACTAGCATGGAAAAGGGTTAGTATGCTTACAGGCCCAATGAGTGTAGAGTGTCCCCAAGCAGTGTAGCCAGCTCCTGAATCTCTGGCAGGTGAGCATGTCGCCACATATAACTGGATAAAACAGCATATGTAGTTCTATCAAATGCTCCAATGATTATCGATAAGATAAAACTCCCAGAGAGCAGAAGAAAGTACCTGATTATCCGTAGCCCTGAAATGAAACAAAACAGATCGAGTCAGCCTTGTGATTCACTCATTACTAACAACACCAAGCAAGTTTTCATAAAGTAGGAGACTGTGAAAATGTACCTTGCTCTTTGTAGTAGTTCCCAATGGAGAGGTCCAGTTGTCATGTTAAATGCTCCTGGATAGCACAGCAAATGAGCCCCTGAAAGTAATAGAACAAGCATGTAGTAGATGATGATGATGATGATGAGGTTCTTTAATGGGAGTCGAGAAAAAAAGACCATTTGGATAAAGCATATAATATATAAGAGAGTTCACCTCTTGCAGCATATATCATAGCTAGCTCCTGGAATCGGATGTCATAGCAGATGCCTATTCCAATACGCCCCACATCTGCAACAATCAACAAAACCAGTACTCTCAGGCGCTGCAATGCACTGGAGATTTCTACTATAAACTAGAAAGTGAGAGGTGATGGGAACAAGTTCTTCTCTATATGAAAAAAGAATAATTTCACCATTATTGAGCCAAGAGTACCCCAAATTTTATTGTCAATTATTTTTTAGATACTAGAATAATAAGTTTATAAAAGATCCATATGACAAAGAAATTTGGCAGAACCAGAATGAAACCTGTGTCAACGATTGTTGGTGTCTCTCCGGCAGTGAGAGTCTTTGATTCCATGAAGGTGATCTTCCCGGGAATGTCTATATCAAATAAATGTATCTGTAGGCACAAGTCACAAACAACCAAGAACAAGATGTTCTGAGAACCGACAATATAAACATGCTCGCTCAAGACCATATCTCCCTATAAGTCGGTCCAGAACATAACTAAACTAACACATTATTCTTATTACTGATTATGTATTAATGAATTGATATTTTAGGAGTGAGCTTTAGCATCCTTTTAACAGAGATTCTATTGCCTAAACAAGGAAGTTTTGAGATGAAAGTTCAAACCTTTCGATGCTTAGCTTTGAGCTCACCATCAGAACCAAAGACACAGCAAGTGTTATACAAACGATCCCCGACTCTTTCGGGGATAGAGCCACCAATGATAGTGATCTTGAGACGTTTAGAAACTTCGGAAAGCATTGCGGTTGAAGGAGAAGCATCACCACCTGCATCAATCTCTTCCGCGTAAACCGGGAAACTATCATTTGAATACGGACTGTTCCAAATCTCCTGAAAACAAAACCCATGAGAAGAAGAAGAGATCACTAAAAGCTTTCTACTTTCTCTTAACTTACGGGCAAGAGAACAAGCTTAGCTCCCTTGGAAGCAGCTTCTTCAATAGCGTTTTTGGCGTGAGAGATGTTTCTTGATTTGTCAGCCGTCACAGATAGCTGACACAATCCGATGTTGAACTACAATTCCATAATTTATCAATCAGATCACGAATTTAATCGAAAACTAGAAGAAATTTTAAAAGGAGCTAACTTTGGTCAACGGAGGAGCTGGGAGGGGAAGAGCAGAGGGAACTCTGGCTTGTTCAGGTTTGAAAGAGGATGCCATGGAGGAGGAGGAGGAGGAGGAGGAGATGGATCTTAAACCTGATGTTGACGACGATGGGAGTTTCACGATCGATCTTCGTGATGGTTTAGGGAGACAAACGGATTCGAGACGAGAAAGAGGATTAGGTTTTAAAAGATTCTTCGAATGGAAGAAGAGTGACGATGAAACTGCTGACTTCATTTTGCGTTTTCACTTTAGTTTATGATGATTCAGACAGATGACAAAAAGCAAACTAATGTTGTGTTACAAATGTACGGTTCCGGTTCGACCGTTTTTTTTTATCATTACTTAACCCGTTCAATTAGAAACACGCAGTGCGGTTTAAAATGAGTTTACAAGATTAATACCTGAAAAATCGTTTTAATTATCACAAATTGTGCAAAATTTATTGGCATTTGTTAGGTTTTTCCAACTATGGTTCGTTCAATGATTCGAAAGTTGTACCAAACCGGATAAATTGAATTTTTCAATTTTGAGTAAACGATGGGCCTTAGTAGGCCTGATTTAAAAGCCCACATAGCTAGAGATGGCCCACGTTTGTTTAAAACGTGTTACAATTTCAGAGAACGATCAAGACGCTTCTGGAACTTCAAACTGAAAATTATCAGACCGAACTGTTCACTCTGTCTACATCTCTCTAGAAAAATCTCTGCACTCCCTATTTAAATGACATGAATCTCAAACAATCTCCATCAACGAAAACAAAAAGCAAGAATCAAAGTCAAGTCATCAAGAAAGCAAAACAAGAAGTTTGAACAATGGAATTTGTAAGGTTTCCGATAGTCTCAATCCTCGAAGACATGCTAGAAGTTCCCGAAGAGCACAACGAGAAGAGCCGCAACAATCCTTCAAGAGCTTACATGCGGGACGCAAAGGCAATGGCGGCTACACCAGCTGACGTGATCGAGCACCCTAGCTCATATGTTTTCGTGGTGGACATGCCTGGAATCAAAGGAGAGGATATCAAGGTTCAGGTGGAGAACGAGAATGTGCTTGTGGTGAGCGGGGAGAAGCAGAGAGAGAACAAGGAGAACGAGGGTGTGAAGTATGTGAGGATGGAGAGGAGAATGGGGAAGTTCATGAGGAAGTTTCAGTTGCCTGAGAATGCTGACTTGGAGAAGATCTCTGCTGTTTGTCATGATGGTGTACTGAAGGTGACAGTTCAGAAGCTTCCTCCTCCTGAGCCTAAGAAGCCAAAGACTATTCAGGTCCAAGTTGGTTAAGTTTCCGTATTTCCATTCTGTTCATGGCAATGTTTGTTTCATGATAATGTTTTGTCTGATTTGCGGGTTGAGTGTGATCGGAATGTAAGAGCCTGAGTGTTGTGGTTTATGATTAAATAAAAGTTGTTTCTCCGTTTTAAAATTATTTTTCTTGTTGGAGGTCACAGTGAAATCCAGACGACTATTTAGCCCCTTAGATAAATCATAAATCTAACCAGTTTGTTAATCTTCTAAGACTTTTCTTACAATTCTACATGGCAAGTCTGTGAGGCTGTGAGTTGGATGATCATCTATTCATCTGCATGTAGGCATTAGATGTCGTGTCACATGTCTTGCTTTTTTTTGCATTTTTAAAGATCCGATGCAGATATTTTTATTGTTTATCATCTACCTAAAAAAACTTTCTAATTACGAGTCTGATGTAGAGAATAGCAGGTATATTTCAAATGCATGTAGTGCTCATAGCGACGCATCAGGATATAGAACAAGTTGATGGCTAAAACCACTGAAGAAAATTAGTTTAGAATTTCTCTTTTGTTTCTCGAATCACATGATAAGGGCAAACTAACAAGAACTACTTATGTTCGAATTTCGAAACATTGAGTTATTTAAATAAAATGCATGGTCAATTGCGTTATTGTTTTATTTAGATTAGAAAACATGTGTGATTCATGATTAAAAACAATGATGTGTGATTTCTGATTAAACAAACATGTGAATGGAAGAGGCCACTATGTAAGATGCATGAATAAACAACTAAAAACTAGGAGATTGGCCTCATGACTAGTGCCTTCATTTGGGAACTGAACTAAACACAAAAAGGAAAAAGAAACAAAAGCGTGGGACCAAAAGTCTGCATCGGCCACCTAATGTGTCCGATACTTCCTTTACGTGTTCACACTCTTTCCTCTCATACCTTTGAGATCTTAATAAACATTATTCGGTTCCTTCGTAAGATATGCGTGTTCACACCTACTCCACGAGTGTAATATGATGTAAACACAAACAATCTCAGTTTATAAATAACGTAAAAGATATTAGTATGTAAAAATTAAAAAAAAAAATTGCGAATGTTCGATTCCTTCACGAGATATGTGTGTTCACATCTACTCCACAAGTGTATAACAAACAAAGTAATATGATGTAAACACAAACTATTTCAATTTATAAATAAGGTAGAAGATATTAGTATGTAAGAATATAAAAATTGTGACTACCATTTAAAAATGTTAGTTCACATTGCCAAGTAGCCGAACGTAACCAAGCGCTCGTAGCTTGGTGGTAAAGGAAGTGGAGGTACAGCTGTACTGTCCGCCACCCGGGTTCGAGCCTTGACCACAACGGATTTAACATCCTTTCCGTTGGGGCACTGGACTCCTTTCGAAGAATAGTTGAGAATGTGGCTGTCCAGATACCAGAGTTAATAAAAAAAAAAAAAAAAGCAGCAGAACATATTTAATTCATAACTATAGCTACCTTTTATAGTTAGTCTATATGTTAAATAGCACATACATAACTTGGTGGTTCATGTGGTGTATAAAAACACACACACAAATATTCACTAGATTATTTTTATCACCACTATTCACAAAATCATTCTTCAAACATATCAGTTATTTTTAAGATTAATTTCCAAAATTAGTGCTTTTATATTCGTCACTTTAGAAATTTCACGCAGAGCCTACTGTGATTAATGTTTAATTTGTCATTTTACATTTAAATTTTATAAATTGCCAAAATAATTATTGAGTTTGACAAAAAATTCAATAGGAAATTGATGTCTAGAGTCCTTCATCAGGCATGCTACACTAGTGTTAAAAAGAATAGAGTAAAAACGTGGTCAATAATTCTCTTTGAATAGCACGAAGCACGCAAATCTAGTTGAAAAGTATTTTATTGGCTCGATCATGATCAAAGTAGCTTGCTTCCCAATTTAGCCAACTTAAAGAAACGTATTCACATACTAGTTTGCTTCCAAATTCGAATCACCCAAAAGAGTATTTCGAATGGTGAGTTCTCTTATAGTATTTCATCATTAAAAAATAATGTAAAAGAAGAAACCGAGAATCCGTATCTCAAATAAGCAATTGTGAGAAACTTCACAGATCACTTGTGTTGGTTCAATAACTTCTACTATTTTTTAAATGATTTAGAAATTTTTGTTCAAAACTAACTTGTAACCGAATCTGATTAATCAGATATTTACGGATTGATTAATAATATATATTTATAAAAAATACTTCTACTATTTAAAATTTAATTTTGTAATTGTTCTAGTAAAGTAGAAAAAGCTGGTCCTGCATTTTATGTATAAATTAAATTAAAGCCTAAACAAGAATAAAACGAGTACTAGAAAATAAAAATAATTAAAATAAATACTGGAAAAGACAAGTAAAGTCAACTTGCGTGTTCACACTCGTACCACATGGTTCTGTCTCACCTCAAAATCCGTCAAGATTTTCTATTTATGAACCAAAAGGAAAGATATCTTCTCCTCCAATCCAAAGCAGATACCTTTTCTCGAAGCAACCTCACTAAAACGTGATCAATGAAAGCCGCCGTTTTCCGCAACGAAGCCGGAGACGACGAGGAGGAGGAAGAAGAAGAATCAGTCTGCAATGTCTTCGACGGCGATGTAGAAACGACGCCGTCCCACGACACGAAAAACAACCTCAAGGGCTTCTTCACTTCCTTGCTCTTGATGGAGGAGCACGAGAAGCAGGACCAGGAAGCTCGCAGCGCCGCTTCCCGCCGCGAATTGTCCGAACTCCAGTCTAATTACCGGAAAAGAGCAAGAACCATGTCGGAATACTACTCCGATCTCAACGCTCACTACGAGGAAAACGGAGACATCAAAACAAAAAAGCCACGCGCCTCACGCGCTTCACGCGCCGTCGCTTGTGTCTCTGCCGCTGCGACAGAGTGTTCTGAGATGGAGAGCAGCGAGATAACCGGATCCGGTTCAATCGGTACGGGTCAGCAGAGGCGGTTATGGGTTAAGGACCGAAGCAGAGCGTGGTGGGAAGAGTGTAACCGTTCAGACTACCCGGAAGAAGACTTCAAAAAAGCGTTTAGAATGTCCAAATCCACGTTTGAGCTAATCTGCGATGAGCTGAACGCAGCGGTCGCGAAAGAAGACACCGCGTTACGAAACGCGATTCCCGTGCGGCAGCGAGTCGCGGTTTGCATATGGAGGTTAGCCACGGGGGAGCCTCTCCGTCTAGTCTCCAAGAAGTTCGGTTTAGGAATCTCGACTTGTCACAAGCTTGTTCTCGAGGTATGTAAAGCGATTAAAGATGTTTTGATGCCTAAGTATCTTCAGTGGCCTGATGATGAGTCTTTGAGAAGCATTAGAGAGACGTACGAGGCGATGTCTGGTATACCAAACGTTGTTGGGTCTATGTATACTACTCATGTTCCGATCATAGCTCCTAAGATTAGTGTAGCTGCTTATTTTAATAAGAGACATACTGAGAGGAACCAGAAGACTTCTTACTCGATCACAATCCAAGCCGTTGTGAACCCGAGGGGTGTTTTTACTGACTTGTGTATCGGATGGCCCGGGTCGATGTCTGATGATAAGGTGTTGGAGAAGTCGTTGTTGTATCAAAGAGCTAACAACGGAGGTCTTTTGAAAGGGTTATGGGTCGTTGGTGGGGCGGGCCATCCGTTGTTGGACTGGGTGTTGGTTCCGTACACGCAGCAGAACTTGACGTGGACGCAGCACGCGTTTAACGAGAAGATGAGTGAGGTGCAGAGAGTGGCTAAGGAAGCGTTTGGGAGGTTGAAAGGAAGGTGGGCGTGTCTGCAGAAGCGGACTGAAGTGAAGCTTCAGGATTTGCCTACGGTTTTGGGAGCGTGCTGTGTGCTTCATAACATATGTGAGATGAGAGGGGAGAAGATGGAGAGGGAGCTGATGGTTGAAGTGGTTGATGATGAGGTTTTGCCTGAGAATGCGTTGAGATCGGTTAGTGCAATGAAGGCAAGAGATGCTATATCGCATAATCTATTGCACCATGGACTCGCTGGTACTTCTTTCTTATGAAGAGGATTGTGGAAATGTTCTTTTGGTGTCTCCTCGTATAAGATATAAGACTAAACTCACTTTGATTCTTTTGTTTATGCATATTGTGTTGTACTTTTAGATCGCTGATTCTATATGAAGCAGGTAGAAGATACAAAATATACATACTATATAAGCAAGAATGTGTAATAGCTGAATGAGATATCACAAAGGTAATGTGGAATGTGACATGAACCACCACATGTTTTTTGCCTTTTGTGTTGTGGTGATTCAAATAACGACATGATTTGATGCTACTTCAGTTTGACCGGTCTAGATAGTTTTGGTAGATATACACAACGTAAAAGTTTGAAAAATATAAAATAGGAGGTATGCATATGTTACGAAACTAATGCCTTTTGACAAAACCATAGAACATGTGTTGCCTTTTGACAAACTATAGAGCATGTGTAACTGCTTATAAAGAAACCCTCTCACATAGTAATTAATTAAGATTTTAACGATTCTACAAATCTATTAAATTAAGTGTTATTGGAAGTTGAGTTTTTAACATTTTAGCTCACAAAACAAGATTTTGAGAATACTACGTGTTTCCTTTGAATTCTTAGAATCATTCATTATTTTATTTTCATAGATTTTCACAATATACGAAATTCTCTACAATTTTTTCCAAATTTAACAAATCTCCCAACTTTTAAAATCAACAAACTCTATAGAAATTTAAGGTCTACTAACACCCCCAAAGATATCAGGTTTCTTAGACTTTTCATTTTTGTTGTTAACTCCATTTTTTTTCTTCAAAATATGAAGTTTTTCAAAAAATGAAATAACATGTTTTCCAATGGCTTGTTTCATTTTTCAAAAAAAAAAATTTCTAAATATGTTATATCATCATTTGAAAATTAATTATTAACAACACTTTAGGAAGGGTTAGTGAAGTTGAATTTATGTAAAGCTGCTTGATTCTAAAAATCAAAGGATTTATTGAATTTGTAAAGATTTCTAAAAAAAAAATCCATATTTAAAAAGTTTATGAAGATATTCAAGTATAATGATTTTAAGAATCTATAGAAAATATGTAAGATTTTTGAAGTTTTGTTTTATGAGTAAAGTTGTTTAGAATTTGATTCCCAATAATATTATATTTGATAGATTCTTAAAATCATTAAAATCCAAACTTTTTGAATAACGGATTTTATAAGTCACTAAACAATCGGTTAACCAATAACACTATATTTTGATAAGAATGTTTGAATCTACATACCAATAAAAATATAATTTGAGAATTTTAACAATCACTACAAGTCATATCCCACTAATCTTATACTTTTTCAAATTTACCAATTTAATCCAATTATTTTGTTTTAATAGTAATCTGTCTGTTGCTATTTATTATAACATAACACAAAAGATAAACAAAAAATATTAGACTTTATAAAGAAACACTAAATACATATATCTCTTAAGTGACTAATCAAAGCATTTCAAAACGAAAAAGAGCTTATTTTATTTTAAATTCTTCCAAATAGAACATAAAATTCTTAGAAATTAACATTTTCATGCTTTTCGTTATTAGTATCTAATTAGATAAAAATAATAATAGTATAAACTTCGAAATTAATTAGGTGACATCGATACTTATAATTTATTGAAGTACAAAGTAATAACAAACTAAAGTTAAGGATTAGTTTATTAATAAAACAGTTTCTTTTCAAAAAAAAAAATGGAAACTGAACAAGTACTGCTCAATTTTCCAACATTTGAAGAAATGAAAAAAAAATGAATTATCAATAGAACATAAATAAAAAAAGTGGAAAATAAAGCATCATTAGAAATCAAAGTGTTTATAAATCCTTATGAATCTTTATGAATCAAACTAACACATCACAAAACAAGTGGCCAATGTATAGAGATGATTGGACAGACATGGGAAAACATGTTCTAGTCGCCAACGTTTTTGGTGTGTCGAAGTTAATCGTTTTTGTGAACAAGGATACAAAAAATATTGATACCGTTTTAGACATTGTTTCGTTATGACGAAAAAGGTATGCATTAAATTTAAGACTTTATCATGTTTCATTTATACTCTTTCAGTTGAGTATGCATTCATTACACAGATTATTTTATAATAATTTGCATTATCAGTTGTTTATATTCATTGATTTTGTTTAGTGTTGTAGAAATACCTATTTGTCGCACATAGATATTTATTGTCGTAGTAGAATTCTTTAGGTGATATATGCCGTCTGCAGGTTCCTGAGCACATTAGCATCGAAGAGTAAGATGATTTTTCTCAACTTGGGAGCTTCGTGTTAAGAAGTGAAGGTAAAAGATATATTAGTCTAGAAATGGTAAAAACATCACTCATACTAGATATATTAGTCTAGAAATGGTAAAAACATCACTCATACTAATTGGTTGACAGTTTTATTTTGGTGACATAAAGGGATTACACTTGTTCTTAGGAGGATTATCTCTGCGGACAGATTTTATTTACTACCACAAGATGAGATGTGATCGCTGGCTTTGACAATTTGCACTAAAAGCATCATGCAACTATCAGGTGGAGCCTGTCAAGATTTGTTTCCACCATCCTCTTTGTTTTTCCCAAACTAATTACAACTAAATTAACCACTTCACCATGTTTTTAGTCATTTTCCTGAGTCTTTGTTATTTTCGATCAAATTCAATGGTTCATGAATTTTAGCGATTAAATGTTGTCAGCAAAATACCACAAATGTTCTAGGGCTACTCACATGTCTTTTTCATTTGAAAATGATTTACCCACAAGAACAAATGTTACAAGAGAAAATAACTTATGATTTAGACATGAATCCATTTCCTATATAAAACGTTTTGGCAAAACATTTGTTTCCTAGCTAAGCCAATCGAACTCAGTGCATTGTCATTTTTGTAACCCAATTTCAGTTTATCATATTGTATTGTAACTTTAGATCACATATGCTATATGAAGCAGTTAGAAGATACAAAATATGCATACTATAAGCAAGAATGTGTAATAGCTGAATGAGATATCACTAAGGTAATGTAGAATGTGAGATGAACCAACCACCAAGGTGTTTTTTAGCCTTTTGTGTTAATAGTGATTCAAATAACGACATACTTTGATGGTACTTCAGTTGACCGGTTAAGATAGTTTTGGTAGATATACATAACGTAAGAAATTTGAAAATATAAAATAGGAGGTATGGGCATATGTTATTGAAACTAATGCATTTTGACAATATAAGAAATAATGTATTAAAGGTGAAAGAATCATTCCAATGCCAATATCTTATAAATGAAATTGATGCAGACCCAGCTTTGAAAGCAAAGTATAAAAGAACAATGACAAAACAAAAAAGGATGTGGAGAGTGTGACACTTTTTGGTTCTAGAATTATTTCTCGTTAAATAGGTTGTTGAGTATACATTGAGAAAGGAATATCATAATCTAGCAGAAACATATTATCCCACATAATCAGTTTGATTTTTCAAGCACAATGTTTCTATGTAATAGTCAAAATAAACAAATTAATATTTGTATATGGGTTATCACCTATCATTTGTAAATTTGTAAAACTAATTGTAAATATTATGCTTACATCTTTACCCTATAAAAAAGAGTATGTAACTTAACATACATTGTCATTTTGAACTTTTTAATATTCTCTAATGTTTAACTTTCCAGCAAAACACATTTTATCAAGAAAGCATCTTTGTATCAAACCCACCTAGTGGTTTATATATGTTCGACCAACTAACTAAGCAATGAACATTTCACTCCAAAAACATTTTTGGATCATCAAAATGGGTCTCATTATCATCACCCTGATGGTCATGATCATACAAGTTGCATCAACATCGTCCGATCAAATAGATATCCTCACTCCTCTTTGCATCAGTGAATGCTCCACCTGTCCCACCATCTGCTCTCCTCCTCCCTCCAAACCGTCTCCCTCCACGTCACCACCTCCGTCTCCCTCATTGCCATCATCCTCTCCCCCACTGCCGCCACCTCCGTCTCCCTCATTGCCGTTATCCTCTCCTCCACCGACACCGCCACCGCCTCACAAACGCTCTCCACCATCACCTCCTCCACCCTTAATCACAGTCATCCAACCGCCACCACCAAGATTTTACTATTTTGAGTCCACACCTCCACCTCCACCGCTTTCTTCCGATGGAAAAGGTTCACCACCATCATCGCCATCGCCGCCTCCGTCCCCAAAGGGGCAGCAGCCTCCTTACCCATATCCTTATTTCTATTTCTATACGGCATCAAATGCCACTTCTCTCCTTTCTTCTTCTTTCTTAATTTCTCTTTTTATATTTTGTCTATCTATTTTGCTTAATAACGCTTAGTTAGTATAAAAGACTCTACTATATTGTAAGTTTGTAACATACTACTTAAATCCTATTGTTCATTCATTTTTTGGTGTAATATAAGATTGCCTTTCCATCAGATGCTATATCGATCATCAAAAGCAGACGCCAATAAAACAGAGTAGTATTTGAATTAGAAATGTGAAAAACGAACTACTCCAACGACCTAATCTAGCTGATTGTGTCCATGACCAAGTCGGACATGGGACATAGGCTATCGACTTTAAGTGTAGAACTATATCTTTCTCATTTATCTCTTACGAATGTACAGTGCCGATCTAACATTTTCAATTTTTCTATAATGCCTTATGTTCATTTCAAAATGTGACAAATCCTTTTTTACGTCGATTACATATTTGAAAAGACTTGTATAAAATTTTCATAAATATACGAGAGGGTACGAATGATGTGAAGAACAAAAAATGTCACCGATTAAATTTTACTTTATTCAAAATAATGGGCAATTCTCTCAAATAATATTTTTAAAATTTTTTTGTTACAAAAATGGATCATGAAAACTAAAATAACCAAAATAGCATTGTTTATTTTGAAAATTTTAATTTTTTTTATTTTTTAGAATTTGAAATACTATCTCCAAAACCCCACTCCTCTAAACTCTAAATTCTAAACTCTAAACCCTAAATTTCACCCTTTAATTCTAAATCTTAATATTTAGATTAATTAACCATAAGGATATAAGTATATATTTGTTTTTTTGATAAAAATTCTAAGTTTATTTTAGTCATTTTTATTTTCAAGATTAGACAAAATATTTTTTTGGCAGAGAATTACTCGAAAATTATTTTGTTAATGTTCGTTTAATCCTTCGGTTAACGCGGTGAAAAACAAAGAACAAGAGTAAATAAAATAAAAATTGAAAGAGCGATTGATTTCAGATCCAAACTGAGAAAAATCTTGAAATCTCCTCCTCCTGTGTTCATCCTGGGATCTGTACACATTCTTCTAGAACATTCTGAATGGCGACGGAGGTCGTGGAGATGTCTCCGCCGGAGGCGACGGCGAGCCTTCTCTCCCTCGCTTCCGCCTCTCAGCAACCGTACGTGTCCGAGCTCCTCTCCTTCACTCTCGATCGTCTCCACAAGGTCTCTCTCTTATATTCTCGTCTATTATCTTCTCCCTGTGCGAATGGATCTCTGATTATTAACGGTTACTGAATTTGAAGGAGCCGGAGCTGCTTCGAGTGGACGCGGAGCGGATTCAGAGGCAAATGCAAGAGGTTGCTGTTGGGAATTACCGAGCGTTTATCACCGCCGCTGATGCTTTGCTTGCGATCCGCCAGGAGGTATCCTCCATCGATAAGCATCTCGAGTCTCTGGTGAGTTAGACCTTCTCGTTCCATTTCGAATCGAGTTCTACTGATTCACGTGATTATTATCTCTGCCTTGTTTTGAATTTGTTGTGGTTAATGTTGGATGAGTACTTACTAAGGATCGTTTTTGGAATCTAAATTCGAGTGAGGAAAATCGATTGGTATCTAGTCAAGTTGCAGAACCATGTTGTATTAGGTCCTTTAGTGACTCAGCGTTGTGAGATTGATCTTGTTTGTGATGTAGTCTAGCAGAAAGCTAACTTTTCTTGAGGATAGGTGAATGAATCATTGGATTAGGAATATAGCATGAGCTTCCATCTGCATAGCATCCTTGGAGATGTTTTTTTTAATTTCTCAGAATCTTTATGTGGGAAATTTGTACTTCTGCAGATTGGTGAAGTCCCAAAACTGACGTCTGGTTGCACAGAGTTTATTGAGTCTGCTGAGAATATTCTGGTGAAGAGGAAGATGAACCAAGCTTTGCTGGCAAATCACAGCACTCTTCTTGACTTGCTTGAGATTCCTCAACTTATGGACACGTAAGATACTAGACCTCTAGCTAGTAAAATTTCTTCTCATGTCCTTTCATGAGAGAAGTGATTTTTATCCTGACATTAAGCAACTTCCAAGTGTTCTCAAATTGAAATGTGTTTTTATCAGATGCGTGAGAAATGGAAATTTTGATGAAGCTCTTGACCTGGAAGCATTTGTATCGAAACTTGCAACCATGCATCCCAAGTGAGTTTTTCTTTTGTTATCCAACTTTTTTTGGCTTCTTAAGGAAGCTTTAGATGTTAAGAATTCATCTTCTGTCATTGTCAAGATTGCCCGTTATCCAAGCACTTGCAGCTGAGGTTAGACAAACAACTCAGTCACTTCTCTCACAGCTTCTCCAGAAACTACGCTCCAATATACAGGTCTCATGTGAATATAGTTTGTTTCCGTTTCAGTGAACTATAGTTAGGTTTAGAAATCTAGGAGGCTCAATGTTTTGTTGTTGCTCTCTATTTCAGTTGCCAGAATGTCTCCGAATTATTGGCTACTTGCGCCGAATAGGAGTCTTTGGCGAGTATGAAATGCGGTTACAGGTGAATTGTGTTGACATAAGTTATAACCATCTGAATTCATCCTTCCATTACATTTGTATTCCTTTGTCTGTAGTATTCTGGAAGCTATGCCTACATTTCTGAATGACTCTTCTTGTTTGTGCAGTTCTTAAGATGCCGTGAGGCATGGCTCACTGGAATTCTTGAGGATCTTGACCAGAAAAATGCATATGAGTATTTAAAAGGCATGATAAACTGCCATAGGATGCACCTATTCGATGTGGTTAATCAATATCGAGCTATTTTTGCTGATGATACATCGGGGAGTGAAGAAAATTATGATGGTGGACTTCTGTTTAGCTGGGCCATGCATCAAATAACATCGCACCTGAAGACTCTGAAAGTCATGCTCCCAAAGATTACCGAAGGAGGATCTCTATCGAATATTCTGGATCAGTGCATGGTTGAGTTCTTTTGCATCTCATATTCTCCATTTCGAGTACTCTGTGCTACTTTGATTGACATATACCTTCTTCTCATGACAATACAGTACTGTGCTATGGGACTTGGTTGGGTTGGGCTAGACTTCCGTGGTCTGCTTCCTCCTCTTTTTGAAGAGTAAGTAACGATTCTTCTTATTATATAATATATATTCTTTGTTTCTGTCTTAATCTTTACTTGTTTCTTTATAAGCTCATCTGTATTTAACTTACATACTTCCTACAGGGCGGTTCTGAACTTGTTTTCCAAGAACATGAACACAGCAGTTGAGAATTTCCAGGTGAGTAAACAAAAAACTTCATTTTTTTTTTCTCTAGCTCAACTCAGACACAAAACACCTACTCCTATCAATCACATGTTTATCAACTTCATGATGTTTTACTTTCAGTTGGTTTTGGATTCGCATCGATGGGTTCCGTTACCATCTGTTGGCTTCCCATCAACTGGTTTCAATGACGATAGCAAAGATGACGTCACACCTCCATCATACTTGATGGAGCACCCGCCTCTTGCAGTTTTCACAAACGGTGACAGTTATACAGTATCAGTTTCTAATATTATGGATGATGTAACCGTGTTAAGTGTTAGGATCATAACAGATGTTGGACATATAAATGTAAATCTTTTTGCATGTTTTTTTCCCAGTCTGATTGCAATTGATAATCCCGTCTATGTCGGCAGGTGTATCTGCTGCTTTGAACGAACTACGTCCGTGTGCCCCACTAAGTCTGAAGAATCTTATTGCTCATGAATTGATCAAAGGGCTTCAAGCGGTCTCTGACTCCTTACTTAGATACAACACAACTCGGATGCTTCGACTCAACGAATCCAATCTTTTCCTCTCACTTTGCCGAGCTTTTGTCGAGGTACAGTTTCACATCATATCTCATCTCAATCTTGTATCAATAAGTAACAAGTCAGTAGCCACAGTTTACTTGTCTAACTTGAAGTAATCCAATCTCTGTCTAACTCAACATTGCCCTCTCTTTTTTTGGTTCGTTGTTGTTACAGGTGGTTTTTCCACATTGCGCCACATGCTTTGGCCGGTGTTATCCAGGTGGTGCCAGTATCGTTATGGATGCCAAGAGCGCGTACGAAGGTCTAAGTCGCATATTAGCCGCTTCTTCCTCTCCAGAACCATCCAACAAACTAGTAAAGACCATCAGCACCGACGCAACGAGTGCATCAGAGAACGGTGTCGCCTCCCAAGTCGAAGAAAAACAAGTCGAGAGTCCGAACAAAAAAGAAGAGGACAGTCACATTCCCTTGCAGATCCCTGAGACAACACCACACGAGTCTTGAAAGTTTTCTTAATTTTTTCTTATAACGGCATGAAAAAAATAAACAAGAGGGAAAATTAATCGAAGAACGACAATAAATTATTATCTATACTAGGTAGAAACCCGCTCTACCCCGCGAGATATTATAACACGAATTGATTTTGTTTATATAGTTCATGTTTAAAATGGAGCTAACTTCTACCAGAATTATCAATCTTTTCCGAATATGAAAATGGAAACAATACTGTTAGAATCATCAGGTTCAAAGCATATGACTTATCCCTGATTTATTAAACTTCTTTCCGGTCAAAATACAATCCGTTTTTAGCCCCTTCATCTACTGGCCTTAATATCATTTAGTATATAAGCTACATCTTCAAAAAACTCATATCATCAGTGTTTGTAAGGCACTTGGCAAAAGATTTATAGAGGCACTCCTTCTCCTATCTTCCTACCCTTGAAGTGAATCTTAGCTGAGATGTTTACGTTGAAACCATAAACATCTTTTCTCATCAAGCACACATAGTCATCACACAAATCCATTCCTAAACTAAGCATCAACCTGATTTCTGATATATTAGAATAAAGAGACATAATTATTTTGCAACTTTGCATCACTTGATGTTCATCAGTTTTGGATAAGTCTATAAACATCAGTTTTAACAAACTCATTTCACATATAAAACAATAAAGAGAAAGTGGAGCTCAAAATGCAATTAGGTCTGGAGAAGAGAACTCTTGATGTCTTCATCAGCATCTTAATCCTCTTCGAAATCGAAGTCACATGCGTCACTGCATTTTTTCTCTGCAGATTCCAAAGAAAAACAAAGTTTCCTTCTCATGGACAATATGGGTTCCAACCACTTGTTGGAACGGTCTAACATAAACCTTAGCTTCTTGATAATATTTGTTATTTGCTCAAGCTTACCAAGTCCCCACGGAAAAAATAATAAGATATATATTTTTTTTGGTAAACGTTTCTCTGAAATCATGCATAATGAAATCTTCCGTAAAGTGTCGCCATCATCATCCCGACCCTCCTTGAAATCTAACAAAGCTTTAAATTAAGAATTTTACATTGATATATGAAAATAGTAATACACAATCAAGAGACTGGGAAGAAACAGAGAGAAGACCTATAATGCTTTGTACCTCGATGAAAGCAGAGACATCTTCTTCTTTTGACGTTGAAGAAATTCAGAAAAAGATACGTTTTTGGCGATTTTACCGGCAGATTTAACCCAAGCTGAAGTTAAATGAGATTTCAAACCGAGCAATGTATGGATTGTCTCAGGCAAATTCTGAACTGGTTTAAATCTTCTCCTCTCCGTTAAACGAAATCTTGATGTTTAGTAGAAACAGAGAAGTTCTCAGGTTCATATTCTGATTTCGCTAAGCTTTTTCCGAGAAGTGAGGAAATATAAGGAAGTGGTAAAATTGGTGTCAGAGCTTATTAATGGCAGAATCTGGAGATGTGCTTTTACTTGAGGGCCAGAAACTTGAGGAAAGTGTTTTTTTTTTTTGAAAAAGGGCTTAACTTGAGGAAAGTGTTACTTCATGATTATTAACATCCCACATCGTGTGGGTGTTGGTTCCTTGGGCAATATATATTTGATGTGGCAATCCTCCACTCTTGAGCTAGCTTTTGGGTGTGAGTTAGGTCCATCACTAATATCGTATCAGAGTCCATGGTAAATATCGTATCATAGTCCATGGTGAAAGCTCAGCATATGATTTCTCACATAAACAGTTTCCTACCTATGTAATCTGTTGAGCTTGGGCTGTTTTCGATGTACCGTTTCTCACCCACATCTCGAGAGGGGCTATTAAAATCCCACATCGTGTGGGTGTTGGTTCCTTGGACAATATATATGTGATGTGGCAATCCTCCACTCTTGAGGTAGCTTTTGGGTGTAAGTTAGGTTCATCACTAATGATAACCTAGAGGAGAGATATTTGTAGCTGGATACACTTGCTGAGACAGTAATACACAACTTTAGTTGTTTTATATTTTTCCCTTTCTCAGATTGAACCCTAGTTATCTTTAGCTTTGCCTCGTAGTTCCCCATTAAATCCGACTTATGATCAGGTGCAGCTTCAAGTTCGAACCCTACAAATAAAGTATCGTAACTCAGTTCAATCTGTGATGGAATCGTCGATTTGGTGTCGGAGAAGAAGAATATTTCAGTTGGTACCCTCTTAGAAAAGATTTTCGATTCGGCGAAGAAGAAGAAGATATCGACGAGAATACTCTTCCGGAGATAAGGCTTATGTGTATTATGATGTGGACAAGCGAAATGTTCTCATTAGTCTTTCAAGTTTTTTCAGTTAATGACATGTCATTCTAATTTGAATCTAAAAAGCTGATGTGTAAGTCTCTGGAGAGAACTTTGGTTCACTATTGTGTTGATTGTATTTATATGCACTAGTTTTGAGACTTGGATCCAGATGTTTTTTTTGTTTGTTTTAGTGTGTACTCTGATGTAAAATCGAAGAATAACATTGGAATATCGAATTCATTGGACGCAAATAATCAGCTTGATGAGGCATATGATACATCTAACTGCATAACACAATTATTTCCCAACATTTTTTTCCTATCCAAAATGAAAATTAATCACCATGAAATAGTGTATATGGTTATAACATATTCATCTTAAAAATAAAGTTTTAACAGAAGTGAAAATACAACTTTGTTGTTGAAAATCGAAGAGCAATTTTACAAGATGGAGAACTGAAATAGCTACAGTCTAGATCAACTTTGAGATGTGATGACAAGAGCTTACAGTTTTATTGAAGAGTTACAATATATACATGATCTTTTATATACATATTTAACTATTTATACGAAACATAGTGGAAAACATTTGACTGCCCCTAATTATTATATAGATATCATTGCCATTATACAGGCTATAAACTATATCTCATATCTCCAACCACTTAGCTAATCAATCCAAATATTATGTATTCTTATGTTTCAAATGTTCTGTATTTATGAGAAATGAAGTACAACTTTGATGCCGTTAATTTTTGCAACTCAGTCCGGATCGTTTGTTCCGGCATACAAGTTCTCAAACTTTCTGTAGTCCTATCTCTCTTTGTGTAATATTTGAGTGTATGCCCTAGTTGATTGGCCGCACCTAGTTATAGGCCTTTGTATAAGACCAACTGCATCATCATGAAACAAAATAATTGACACATAAATGAAAAAGCTTAACAATTAAAACCAGAGTTGCAAACTATTATTTTTTGTTAATGAGAAATTTCGAGCTTCAAATTAGTCTTACCCAGTTGATGATAGTATAAGTACAAAACCTTAAAGATAATCAAACGAAATCGAGATCTTTTATCAGCTATGGTTTATCATGTTAGAGAGAGAAAGAGAGAGAAGAGGTGACAGAGAGAGAGTAAGCACACATAGCTTCAAGCATAAAACCCTAATTAAAAACGCATGCAAGAAAGCCACCATGTGTGCTCACTCTCTTCTGTCACCTCCTCTTACCTTTGATATACTATGCGCATGTGACTTGACTCATGAAAGTCATTAGCTTGTCCAAAACAAGCAATTCAACCGATAAATCTAGCTACTTTAATATGTTATATGTTTTATTAGGGAATTAAGGCAAGACTCTAGACCTTACATCTTTCTATCTTTGGATGTGGGAAGAAACTGAGACCTGCCGGGCCTTTTTATAGCAGAAGGAAGAGAGAGAACGGGATACATAACTCAAAATCTCTCTCATTAATTATTGATAAAGATTGTTCCATTTTATTACCACGTGAATTGTTATCTATCTATCAAGATGCCGACTTACTACTTGATTTTTCAAAGTCATCTTTTGCTTTTGCTAATCAAATAAAAATCCTGCCCCTTTAAAAAAGATTCACTATTTCACGCGTACATCTCATTAGCATATCGTATGTATACAGTTATTTATTTATTATTTATACATATTACAATACTGAAATTAATTGTCAATATATAATCATAATACCACAAATATGCACACACAAAAAGAAGACGTATTCTTGGTTCACCTCTAGGTTCACCAACCAATAGGATTGTGTCATTACATATTCGGTATCTTTTAAAAAAGAAAATAAAATATTGTCAAATTATATTATCTTTTTAAAATTAAAAAGTAAAAAAGAAAAGAAATAGTAGTAATTACAAAAAAAATATTTTTAACGTCGTCAGCAAAACATTAAACCCTAAATCATAATCCCTAAACCCTAAATCCTAAACCCTAAACTCTTGGGTAAACCCTAAACCCTAGGATAAATCTTAAATTCTAGGATAAATCTTAAACTCTAAATTAAAATCACTAAACACTAAAACACTCAAGGGTTTAGGGTTTATGATTTAGGGTTTAGAGTTTTAGGGTTTAGTGTTTTTATTTAGAGTTTAGGATTTATCCAAGGGTTTAGGATTTACCTAAGGGTTTAAAGTTTACCCAAGGGTTTAGGGTTTACCCAAGCGTTTAGGTTTACCCAAGAGTTTAGGGTTTAGGATTTAGTGTTTAGGGAATAGGATTTAGGGATTAGGATTTAGGGTTTAGTGTTTTGCCGACGACGTTAAAAAAAAAATTAATTTTTTTTCTATAACAGCTATTTTTTTTTTACTTTTTTTTTAAAACATTATATAATTTGATAATATTTTGTTTCTTTTTTTTAAAAGATATCAAATTTGAAATAAAGAAATCCTATTGGATGGTGAACCTAGAATAACTCGAAAAAGAATACACATATGCTCTTGGTGGCAAGTTACTTACGGAATATCCCAAAATGAATCACAATGTTTAATGTGAAGAAGATAAACTAATAATTCACATTTATAACTAATGGTCCCATAACTTTGGAATAAAATTTGGATGGTTTGTCAAACAAAAAACGTTGGATGACGTTCGGCTCTCATATTAAAATAGATTAATTTGAGAATTTTAGTGCAAAGCATATAATACTTTTCGTTTTTATGCAATCCAATGGAATAAACAACTGGACAGACCAATTACAAATCAACAGGGCCTCATCATGAAAAAAATCAACCACACCCAAATATTCAATACGGCACTAAAGCATCTTAAAGCATGCATGCTTTTCCAGAAACATTTTAAAAACTGCAGGCATATTTTCTATTCAAAATAAAATTTCCTCCATCCAATTCGTCTTTGATTCCATCAAAATTAATATTAATATAGTTACAAGAATCTTCCATCGAAACATAAATTTCATATATAACCAAATAGTTTGTATAATTTTTATAAGATTTCTATGTTAATAATTTGATAATAAAATACATAAGATAATACTATATAATATAAATAATATACGTCATTTTATTGCTAATTAGTTTTAAGTTCAAATTTTCTTAATTTTCTTCTGCTAAGATTATTTTATTATTGTCGTAGTTGTTTAATTATTTCTCTCTTTTTGTCTTGGCTATACTTTCTTATTTTACGTAAACAAAAATTGTTACCTCATTTTACCTTTTTCTGTATCTCAAAATCCACGGTGAGATGAGATTTTCTGAGAATGCGAACATGTAGTGATGTGACACCTGACCTGCTGCATTGCAGCATTGGTGCGCAATGTTTCTGCAAGTTAAGAGGGAGAATATCTACCACTAGAAAAATAAACAATAAACTAGTAATTCCGAATATGGAAGTGCGCATACGTGTGTCCTAATCCTTAACAACTTTCCTTTATGGGCAAAACACACAAAATGACTATAAATTTATAATTTTTTTTCTTTCTGGTTTTCTAATGCAATTTTAATAATTTTATTTAAATATCATTATACTTGTCACCTAGCGATTAGATAAACTTGTGTTTATAATGTTTTATCTATGATGCACGGGGACGTCAGATTGATAGACGTCGTCTCCGGTACGGGGACACTTTGGGGACGGCACTGGGACAGTTAGGAGTAGGAACTGTTAATTATGGAGTTTTTGGACCAGATTTGCTTTGTTATTATCCTTTCTTAAGCTTATTCACTTACTTTTCTTCCAAATAAAAGATAAAAATATAAGTTTATACTAGATTTTGAATTTATAACCTTCTTTCTAATATTTTTAGTTTATAATTTTTTATTAGATAAGATTTACAGTGATATTTTTTATGTTTCAGTATATAAATATACATATATAATATTTTTATTGATATATATATATTTGCCGTACCCTTAATTTTTTAGTTTTGCCGTTTCCCGTCCCCGCTTCTGTACCCGTATTTGTCCCCGTATCCGTCTCGGTGTAACATAGGGTCCGACTGGTAACCATCCAGGAAACAAGAATAACGAATAAAAAAGGAATGTACGGGAATAAAATATCAGGAATGAAAAGAAATGGTTGTTCCTTATCAAATTTGACAAGGAATAATTTTGTTCTTTAATTCTCTAAAAAAAAGAATGAAAGGGAATGAAAAGAAATTATTATTCCTTGTGAATGGTAATTTTTTTTAGGAACGTTAGGGAATGCATTATTACTCGTCGTTTCCTGGTCACCATTCATACCCATAGTGTTTTATGCACTTAAAAATTGATTCTAGTATTAATTACGTCTGTGTGGGTCACACTCATATATATCTCTCTATTGGCAAATCTATGTAATAATGTATATATTAAATGATAAGGGAATCGATTTTTGAGGGACATATTCCCTTCAACTTCTAGTTTGGATCCATTATTGATTCGGTGTTGCGTGAAGTCGAAGCCTCAACAAAAGGTTAAAAAGAACTACAAGTAAAAGAGAGTTGAAGTCAACTAATGCATTTAGACAGGCTAGACGAACAAAAAGTGAAAGTGAGTTAACATCGAATGCATTTAGACACTTCGTCTAATACGGAAAATCTATGGAGATGTTAATAGAGTGGGAAAGAAGATAGATAAGAGTTTTTTTCTTTTAAACACTTCATCTATTTAATCAAAATTGATTACCAGTTTACCACTGATCAGTGAATCACATATCTAAGTCTTCTTTCTTTGCTTTCTTCACTCTAAATCACATATTTAGTCAAAGAGTACGAGCGGTAGTTATCAATTTGTTGTGTACAGTAGTGTACTAGACAAACTACACTGTGTAACATTATTCAATATATACATCTGTATCGAATCATAAAAAACTAGTTCAGCCTTGGCGTTTTTTTGGGGATAAAGTGTTGCGTTAGTGTTGGTGTTAGAGATCAAGAAAGGCATGTTCGTGGGACAAATGACAATACTAATTAAAGTTTTGACATATGAGTGTGTGGTAATACAGATGTGTATTTAGTACTTTTTGATCGATTAAAAAAAGTAGAGATATATGAGTGACCACAGTTACCTTATTGTAATATTACTACTGTTAAGATTCCACCGATACTCTGGTTCTCTCACTTTCGGCGTGGGAATCACGTGAGAGACCCTGAGGAGACACGTGGTCAAAAGGAATTTTCAGACCAAACCCCACATCGTAAGTGGACAACAGAACCACGTTGGCATCTTCATCATTTACGTCTTCTTCTAGATTTAAAATTTCGATTCGCTTGAGATTTGATTCTCGGTATAGGGCTTATACGTTTCCCGGTTAAGTAGTCGACAAGAAATGTCAATGGAGTTTGTAGACTTGGGCTCAAATTACTGATATTTTGGTGTTTCATATTCTCCATGGTTTTTCCGCTGAGCACAAGCCCAAGTCCACATGCTCCATAACGTATAATATAAAATATACGTTCATGTGGGGAAATGATAGCCCGTGGAAAATTATGCCATTGATATATATGGCCTTTGTATTTTTGCTGGTAGTCACGTTCCCACGAATATGTGAATACCAACATCACACCAATTAATTTTGGATTCGTGAACATTACTGCACAAAAACTTGCCATTGATCGTTTCTTGACATACAAAAGTCAACGGTCAACTACCAGAAAACTTATTTCTTACCAATTTTCAATATCCGTATAATTTTGTTTCTGTTACGAAAGTCAAAAGCAGCGGCCACCGAAAATGTTGAAATAATTAAAGATGTGGGTCCCGTTATACTATTTGCACAATTTATATATATATGATTGATTTAGATCATTTGTAAGAACACACCTTAAAAAACACTTCTCTTCTATTCTCTCTCTGTATCAGTGTTATTTCTTTCTACGGGTATAAAATTTCGCCCTTATTTAAATTCCTGCGATACAAATAAATTCCAGTTCTTTTATAACACGTTATCAGCACGATCACTCTGCGATTCGGTAAAATTTATTTGTATCGTTTATACCCTGTTATAATGGTCGGTATACCGCCTCTACTATTATTTATATCATGTTATAATGGTCGAAATACCGCCTATATTATTTACTAGTAATTTAATTTATTTATTGGTCGGCCGAGCCGCCTTATAACATGTTTATTATTTATTGGTCGGCCGAGCCGCCTTATA
>NC_027750.1:2668313-2671515 GCF_000695525.1 Brassica oleracea var. oleracea | reverse complement strand
AAATACTTGGTCCTGAAACTCCATACTTAAGTGCAATTGGAGCTCTTATGTATCTTGCAAATTGTACTCGACCTGACATATCTTTTGCTGTTAATCTTTTAGCGAGATTCAGTTCGTCTCCTACACGAAGACATTGGAATGGAATTAAACATGTCTTTCGTTACCTTCAAGGAACAACTGATTTAGGCTTGTTTTATCCTAAAAGTTCAAAAGGTCAAATGATTGGTTTTGCAGATGCAGGTTATTTGTCAGATCCACACAAAGCTCGATCCCAGACAGGATATGTTTTTACAATTGGAGGCACCGCCATATCTTGGCGTTCTCAGAAGCAGACACTTGTTGCTACTTCTTCAAATCACGCTGAGATCATTGCACTCCATGAAGCAAGTAGAGAATGTGTATGGCTAAGATCAATAAGCCGACACATCTGTTCAAGCAGTGGGATTGACGAAAATACGGAGCCAACTATTCTGTATGAAGATAACGCGGCATGTGTTGCTCAAACGAAGGAAGGATATATCAAAAGCGATAGAACCAAACATATACCTCCTAAGTTCTTCTCATACACTCAAGAGCTCGAGAAGAATAAAGAGATTGAAGTAAGATATGTTCGATCATGCGACAATGCAGCTGACCTCTTCACAAAATCACTCCCTACCTCGGTATTCAGAAAACACATCCATAACATTGGGATGCGCCATCAGAAGGATCTATGACTGTTCATTCAAAGGGGGAGCTTACGTAGTTGTACTCTTTTTACCTTACTATGGTTTTTCCCATTGGGTTTTCTTGGAAAGGTTTTTAACGAGGCAACAAAGACGTTAAGCGAGAGCGGATAGTGACACCGGCCCCCAAGGGGGAGTGTTACGAAAGTCAAAAGCAGCGGCCACCGAAAATGTTGAAATAATTAAAGATGTGGGTCCCGCTGCACTATTTGCACAGTAAATTTATTTTCTATATATATGATTATTTCGATCATTTGTAAGAATACACCTTAAAAAAACACTTCTCTTCTATTCTCTCTCTGTATCAGTGTTATTTCTTTCTACATGTATAAAATTTCGCTTTTATTTAAATTTCTGCGATACAAATAAATTTGAGTTCTTTTATAACAGTTTATTTTTTTTTGCTTTTTCTTATCTCTATTTCTATACGCATTATAATAAAATACAATAAAATAAAAACAGTAATAAAAAAACATAAATGTCCGAGAGTGGAATTGAGACCAGCTCAAAAGAAACGGCGTTGCGTGACACTATTATTCTCCTCCCTCCCTTTTTGTCTCTTCAATTATTCTTCTCTGAGCTGTAAAAAAAAAAAGATTCTCTCCAACTCTCTCTCGCCGGCTCTTCAATGGAAGACTACAACCGTCAAAGAGCCTACGGAGACGGAGGGATGCAGATCCAGCCTTACCACGGCGGCGGTCCGGGAACCGGCGACTTCAGGAGCTACAGCGCCTCGTACGCGACGGAGACCAACATCTACAATATCAAGAAGGAGAAATCGATAGCGAGGTCGAAGTCTTGGGGTATAACGGACCCGGAGCTCCAGAGGAAGAAAAGGGTCGCGAGCTACAAGATGTATAGTGTTGAAGGCAAAGTCAAAGGCTCTTTTAGAAAAAGTTTCAGATGGCTTAAGCAGAGGTACACACAGGTCGTTTATGGCTGGTGGTGAAAAAAAAAAATTCACCTTTTTATCTCTTACTTGAGCTTTGAGTGTTGTTTCTATCTTGTTTTTTAATTTTTAATTTTTAATTTCCTCAAGTAATTATAATTGTGTTCTCTATCTTATATATCTATTTGTGTTGTATTCTTCTATGTAATTGTGATGGCCGTAAATTATAAGTTTACATATTTTCCTGAGATGGAGAATTAATCTCTTGCATAAACTTGATGACCCTTTGGTAAGATTATTGATTTGCTAAAGTCTTGCTTAAAGTAGATTGTGACAGGTCTCTCTTGTGTTGCTTCAAGTTCATGAGATATGATCCATTCTTGTTTTATAATCTGGTTTGCCATTAGACTTGGCTATGGTTGAGTTTGTGTGTTTGACTAATCACATCCGGGGATGAATAAATTTCTCCGTCGCTGGTTTTCATAAAATTATGTTCACGTCATTTTGATGATAATCAATTCGCATAATAGCCAAAACACGTTGTTAGGTCTTGATTTTGTTGTTGTTTTATTTTCTATGTCTATGGTTTCTATTGTCACACCATTTTTTGCTTGGCTAAATCCAATATGTATTTGCACTTGTCATTTGTATTTTATATTAACAAAAATATATATCGTAAGAACATGACAAAGTTATGTAAAAGCAATTAGCATTTGAAACAAGAGATTTTTTTGCAAAATTGACCTACAACTTAAAGTCAAACACAAAACTAACTTTTTTTTTCTTTTTTTTGAAAATTGGTTTCGCCCTATTCACCCCACAAGTTCATATAATTTACGAAAATGCCGTCAATTTCTTTTTTCTTTTTTTTTTCGAAAATGACATCTTTCCTCTCTCACCCTCATCATCTTCAAGTAATTACAAGATTGTCATTGTCATCAATACCACAACCACCATGAACAACCAATTTGAAGCTCTTAATGCTCCCAAAATCGATTTACCCTTCTTCTTTTTCCATTCTTGTGAACTAAACACAACATATCTCTCACTTTCTCTCCACAATGAGCTAAAAAAACCCAAGATTTTGATTCTAAATTTTTTATGGTTCATAGAGTCATAGAAGCTAACGATTCTGGGTGGGTTACTTTCGTTTGTGATTCTGTGTGCTTGGAGAAGCCTTATGTATGCTAAGGAACTTATCTCACCAATTTAAGGTATGACATCGAGTTTTTTTCCAGATCTGTTCGTCAGACGACTTACTTGGGAAGTCGTCTGGCTGTAGACAACTTACCTGGAAGTCGTATGTCTGTAGAGGACTTACCTGGAAGTCGTCTTGTCAGCGTAAAGGTTATTTTTGCAATTGATTTTGAAATCTGTAACCTGAGACGACTGAAAGTTAAGTCGTCTATTTTTGTTTGGTTTCAAAAAAATTTCCAAAGAACCTAGACGACTTACATTTCAGTCGTCATAGGTTAGTTTTGCATTTGACTGGATAATTACAGAAGTTTGACTTCCCCAGACGACTTACATTTCAGTCGTCTGGCAAAAATTAAAATAATAATATTTTTTTAAAAGTAAACGACTTACA
>NC_027750.1:2662777-2665405 GCF_000695525.1 Brassica oleracea var. oleracea | reverse complement strand
ACTTACACTTCAGTCGTCCAGACGACTTCCAACATCTCAGACGACTCAGACGATTTACTGGGGCTATATTCGTAAAAATGGCTTCGTTTTTTTTGTTTGGTCACAAGGGATTGAGCTGTAATTTCACTAGGCTTTTAGGTTAGTTTTGCATTTGATTCAAGTTTGGGTATATGTTTGGGATTAAAATAAAGTTGTGGATTAATTTTGGCAAAAACCCCATGGAGATCAAGCCTTCCAAACTGGGTTAGCTTCCCGACAGTCAGTATCCGCTCTGTAAATCAAACTTACAAAAAAAAACACCACCAAAATAGAAAAAAAAATTATACATATTTTGGGCTTCTAGTTTAAACATATTTAAGAATAAATAAAATACGTAATTTTAGTGAAAGTTTCCATCTAGTATTCAATGGTTTACTAAGTTTACTAAAGATAGTTATAACTGTTCTATGGTTAATACTTTCACATTCAATTATAACGTGGTATATATATGATTTCTAACTTCAATTTTTTTAAACAAAAGTGAACATTAAATCTTGTGTAACTTAACACGAAATGAAGACTTCAGTTAATAGTAGTATACCACCAAAACTCAAACATAACTAGCAAGAGACAAAAATAAAATAAAACACCAAAGTTTCCAAAAAGAAATGAAGACAGATTTGTTTTTCATGTTTCTTATTATTATTTCTACATGTAAACTTATTTCCATTTACTATTTTTCTCTATTCACTCTCATTTACTTGGAATACATATATAATAGTTTATATTTACTAATAATGCATTGATTGTATTTATTTTTCAAAAAAAAAAAATTACTAATAATGCATTGATTGTATTTATTTTTGATTTTAATAGGTGCATCAACTATTATAGCAAAAATCTAAATACAGGAGAAATCACCTTCCAATTTGGTGGAAAGTCCTCAAACTGATGTCCACAGAAAAGATGAGTTTTTTTTTTTTTTTTTTGTTGATCTTGCGGCCCACTACCTAGGCCCAGCGCCAGCCTTCGTCTGGGCCTTGCGGCCCTGGACACGCCTTCCCTTCCCCGCAAGTCGAACAGCCTACCTCCCAGCCCCCTAAGAGGCAGTACCACTGGACTACGAGGTCCTGGGTCAGAAAAGATGAGTTTGTATATAACTATCAACTTCATGAGGAAGATGCAATTGGTTTTGTCATGAATGTGCGCGGCATTGTGTCGTCCGAACGAACAAATTTTTAAAATCTTGTAGAAAATTTATTTGTCTTTGTTCAACTCAAAATTTTAACTAAGCCATATAATTTGTAAGGAAAACTTCATAAAAACAGCATTACATTATGATTATTATCTTTTGGGTTGAAATGTTGAATTATAGATCAACAAAATAGTTGTATAGAAATTTAAAAAATATATAATGAGAACCAAGGTACAGCTTTTGAGTTGGTAACTTTTAACATAGCTTAAATCCTTCCCCAAGATTGGAACCAACGTTGCAATAGATTCAACCAGCTTATTCAGCAACGAGATCCAAATTGCTTTGGACGTGGAAGTAGGGTAAAAATAGTTACATAAAGAACCAGGCGTTGTGCTCTTTGTAGCAACCTCAGCGTTTAAAGAAGCTAAAAATACAATGATCACTATTATTCTGACCAGATCGCTCTTAGTCTTCTTTCATCTTCCAAAACCTAGAGAACTTGTTTTTATAGATCGTAAGACCATGATTAACCCGAGGTTCTTAGGATGGGGTCCTTAGCGGAAGTTAAGAAACTGGTTCTTAATTTTTAACTAAAAAAGCTAAGAACCGGTTCTTAAATAAGGACTTTAAGAACCAGCTCTTAGCCTTTTTAGTTAAAAGTTAAAAAATAGTTTCTTAATTTCCGCTAAGAACCTCGGGTTAATCATGGTCTAAGGGCATGATAAAACAAGTTCTCTAGGTTTTGGAAGATGAAAGAAGACTAAGAGCGATCTGGTCAGAATAATAGTGATCATTGTATTTTTAGCTTCTTTAAACGCTGAGGTTGCTACAAAGAGCACAACGCCTGGTTCTTTATGTAACTATTTTTACCCTACTTCCACGTCCAAAGCAATTTGGATCTCGTTGCTGAATAAGCTGGTTGAATCTATTGCAACGTTGGTTCCAATCTTGGGGAAGGATTTAAGCTATGTTAAAAGTTACCAACTCAAAAGCTGTACCTTGGTTCTCATTATATATTTTTTAAATTTCTATACAACTATTTTGTTGATCTATAATTCAACATTTCAACCCAAAAGATAATAATCATAATGTAATGCTGTTTTTATGAAGTTTTCCTTACAAATTATATGGCTTAGTTAAAATTTTGAGTTGAACAAAGACAAATAAATTTTCTACAAGATTTTAAAAATTTGTTCGTTCGGACGACACAATGCCGCGCACATTCATGACAAAACCAATTGCATCTTCCTCATGAAGTTGATAGTTATATACAAACTCATCTTTTCTGACCCAGGACCTCGTAGTCCAGTGGTACTGCCTCTTAGGGGGCTGGGAGGTAGGCTGTTCGACTTGCGGGGAAGGGAAGGCGTGTCCAGGGCCGCAAGGCCCAGACGAAGGCTGGCGCTGGGCCTAGGTAGTGGGCCGCAAGATCAACAAAAAAAAAAAAAAAAAAA
>NC_027750.1:2636669-2661035 GCF_000695525.1 Brassica oleracea var. oleracea | reverse complement strand
GACGGTTTCGAATGAGCAAGTCATTGTTCCTGCGTATTGTGCATCGTCTCTCTACGGAAGTAGCTTATTTTGCTCCAACACAAGATGCAGTCGGAAGGTCAAGTCTATCACCGCTCCAAAAATGCACTGCAGCCATTCGTCAATTAGCATATGGTGGTGGGGCTGATACAGTTGACGAATATGTAAGACTTGGTGAAACCACAGCTCGAAAATGCTTGCACCAATTTACCGCGGGAATTATCCACTTGTTTGGAGATGAATACCTAAGACGTCCAACAGCGGAGGATCTTGAAAGACTACTCGCTAAAGGAGAAGAACGTGGATTTCCCGGGATGATTGGAAGCATCGATTGTATGCATTGGGAGTGGAAGAATTGCCCCACCGCTTGGAAAGGTATGTATTCACGAGGAACCGATAAACCAACAATTGTGTTGGAGGCCGTAGCTTCTTATGACCTATGGATATGGCACGCATTTTTTGGAGCTCCAGGTACTATGAACGATCTTAATATTCTAGATCGATCACCTGTTTTTGATGACATTATTAAAGGAATAGCTCCGCAAGTCAACTTCAATGTCAACGGAAGGGAGTACGATTTCGCCTACTATCTCACGGATGGTATTTATCCGGAGTGGGCGACATTTATTCAATCTATCCGACTACCACAGGGTCCAAAACATTCACTATTTGCTAAAACCCAAGAATCTGTCCGAAAAGATGTTGAGCGTGCCTTTGGAGTCCTGCAAGCTAGATTCGCCGTTATTAAAAATCCATCTAATTTATGGGATAAATCTAAGATAACAAATATTATGAGAGCATGTATCATACTCCATAATATGATTGTCGAAGATGAACGACGTACACAGACTCAAGATGAGACGTTTCAAGATGAGGATATTTCTTTTTGCGTCAAGATGCCTACCGAGCTTTTCAGTACACTTGATCGTCGGGCAAAAGTTCGGGGTAGACCAATCCATAGACAATTAAAACTTGATTTGATCGAACATATATGGGATCAATTTGGGTTTGAAAATTAAGATTTCATGTTTAAGTTTCTATGAATTGAATAAAAAGATGCTTTTATGCATTTTTTTTTTCAACTTTGTAATCTTTTTTTTTTAAATTTTTGTTCAACTTTGTTATTTTCTTATGTTTAATGTTATATGTTTTGTTATAAAGTCCTCTCAAAAAATTTACAAAATAAAAAAAATATTACTATTTAGCTAAGAAACTACAAAAGTATCTACCAATAATCTCCATTTTTAATTAAGTATCTTAACAAAATCTCTTAATCTAATTATATTAATAAACTAACCTAAGATATGCAATTAAATTCCTAGCAATGAGGATGCCCTAAGAAATGGGTTCTGGCACATTCAATGGGGACTTAAAAACAGTACATGCAGGCATAAAGGAGTGGATGTGTACTGTGTAGAGGAGGAAGCTCATTACAATATCGTAATTACATTTAATTGACGAGTGAGTGTTCTCGAAGATTAACAAACAAAAAATTAGATTTAGATATTTTATAAACTAAATTTTGTATTATATAATTTCATAACTAAATATATTAAAATTCATATAAAATAATATTTTTTTAACTTATGTAAAGAATCTTTTTGAAAATCAAAAAATAATTCTAAGTAGTTCTTAAAAGATAAAATATTTTTTTTCTACTACAGTCACTTTGAACCTTCCGAACGACCAGAAAGCGAACGAAATAAGAAACATCACTATTACGATTTACGAACACACGTTACCATTAGTCTCTGATATCGCTTGGTCATACCCATGGTTGCAAACTTGCAATAGGCCCATTAGTTAAGAGTTGCATGGACAATCGATCTATTTAGGGTCCGTTTGACTAAAAAAACTTCTACGTTAATGTATTTTAGAGAGATCAATACTGAATTTCAACATTGTTTTGGGTAAATTGAGAATTCCAACTAATTTACACATTTATAAATATATATAAGCGACGTAATCTCAGTAAATATTTCCATCTAAACTATTAAATTGGCTACTAAAGATAATCATAACTGTTCTTTAATTAATACTTCACATTAAAATTTTCGTTAAGAGTATATGTTTCCTAATTTCAATTCTAAAACAACTGCGTTCACTGAAAATTAAGTAGGGGTTATTGGTTGTTGTATTTTAATGGATTTGAAAATCCGAACTAAATCTAGTGTTATTGGTTCTATGATTTTCAAATCTGTATTAAAATCATGTGTTATTGGTTTAATGATTCATAAATTCTATATCAAATCAAGTGTTATTCAATCGTACGGATTTACTAATATATTTTATTTAATAATAGATTTGAATAGATTTGTTTGGATTTTTTAGTTAAAAATACAAAGACTCAAATCCGAGGGAAAACCTCCGGATTTGCATATTTTACTTGGATTTATAAATACTATATGGATTTCTAAATCAATCAAAATATATAAACCAATAACACCTCATTCTCTTTTGTAACTTAAGCACGAAACAACTAGGTGTTTTATCTGCGGATGCAGATATAATCATGCCATGAATATTTTTTACTATATTATCATATTCATTATTAATCTATTATTAAAAATTATTACAAAGGTTGATTACTTTTTACTTAATTAGTTTTTATACCCTTTTCTATTTCTTAATTTTAGTTCTCTATGATAAAAAAAACTTTATTTTTGGATAACAACATAATATATACAGAAATTATCTTTTTAAGTTTAAATATGTTTTTAGCTAATTTGTATATATATATATATATATATATATGACAGTTATAATTGATTAAAATTCAAGTAATAACTATTATAAATACCTCAGTTCCTAGTTATTTATTAACATTTCAAAGAAAACAAATATAGTTGTTGATTTTAACTTATTAAACTTATGAGATATTTGAATATGTAGTGACAAGAGCTGATCGAAGTACGGCGAAAAATAAACATAATATAAATAAAAATAAGCAAAACATGAGCAAATTGTGAGCAAATCTCGAAAATATCAGTTTAGCAACTATTATTTTGTTTGAGTTGTTTACCAATCGTGTCATAAGGTTTTTTTAGCATTCAAAGATTATAAAAAAATATGATATAAGTAGATAAAAATAATAATATATCTAAAAAATAAGCAAAAATGAGCAATTTAAAAATACACATTAATCAAACAAAGTGACAAACAACATACATGATTTTAGTTAGAATTGATTCATTAAACATGTATTAAACATTGATGAAATCGTAATTGCAGCCCGATACATCAGCTCTAGTCAGAAGTGGACCCACTTGTAGAATAGTGGGGTCACCTGACACTACAAGAAAATGATAAAATGTTATACTTTTTTAGATTATATCCACGACCTTGTATTTTCTAATGTATTTTCTAAAGCTTTTATAACAGACACATACATTGAACCAATCTTTTCGGATGGATTGTCACGGAATTTGGTTGACCTGTTTGATTTTGGTGGATGGTTGGTGAACCCTAACAGAGCAGCAGATCATGGTCTTGTCTACGACGCAGGCGCAGAGGACGATCTACACTTTTTGTGTGCTTCCGGTTACGACCAGACATCCATCAAGAACATAGCAAACAGAACGGAATATGAATTCCCTAGTCTATTGCCGTCCGTGCTCGACCTCAACTTGCCTTCCATCACCATCAATTTTCTCAAAGAAGATGTGACAGTCATTAGGACCGTCACCATTCACCAATGTTGGAGCTGTCAACTCAGTCTACAAAGTCAACATCCAGCCTCCTTTGGGTGTCAAAATCATTGTTACACCCAACATATTGATCTTTTCCTCATCCGTCAAGCAACTCAGCTTCAGTTTCATGGTATCCACCACTCACAAAGCCAATTCCATCTATTAATTTGGGAGCTTGACCTGGACCGATACTTCTCACAAGGTCACCATCTCAATATCTGTTAGGACTCAACTGCTTATGTATTTCGACCATTGAGTTTGGAATCTCATCAACTAAAAGCTTTGTGTAAAAGACTATATTCCAATTGGATTTTGCAGTAATAATTGATGCGACTTCTCTTTCGAATTGACGGCCCAATCGATCCAGTTGTTTTTTTCGGTAATTGTGTGAGGCATTGTGCTGAAATGAGCAAACGTATCAAGTCTTCTAGAAAGTTTATTTGTGTTTGTTCAAACAAGAATATTAACTAAGACATAGTTTTACATAATTAAATAAAAACTCGTATTACTCTTTTGTGAGTTGAAATGTTGGATTTTTGTTGATTGACAAAAAAAAGTCTTACAAATTAAAAAGAAAAACATAATAACAATGAGAATCAAGATACAATTTGAACCCGAGACTAGAACCAACGGTGAAGTAGATTCTACGAGCTTTAACACCAGCGAAATATCCAAATTGCTTTGATCGTGGACGTAGGATAATTATAATTACAGACAGAAACATGCTTTTGTGATCTCTTTGTAGCAATCTCAGCCCTTGAAGAAGCTAAGATAGATTGACCATTTGACCTTAGTTAATCTGTTCAGATCGCAGAAACTCGCATAGTTCTCTCATCTCCCAAAACCTTTGAAAAGCTTCTCTTGATATATTGTAAAAGATTGGTCTGGTCGGTGGCGAAGCCGGTAAAGAGACTAGGGGTGCACCTGCAACCATAATATATTTAAAAATTTGTATATTTCTTACAAAAAAAATTAACGTATATATGTCTATTACAATTTATAAGTTTATACTCATTAATTATAGCATTGTGCACCCGGTAAGAAAACGTTATGGATTCGTCACTGGTTCTGGTTCATATGTCAATAGGGATTCTTCACAAAACACCTACATTGTTAGATTTCAATTGTTGCGCCGGGCTTGGAGATCTCCATGTTGCAGTTTCTAAACTGGAACTCTCATTCTCTCTCGGACTGCTTAGAACATCTACAATAGTGAACTCTCCATGGAATTCACACTTTTCGAAAAAAAAATATTAAAATAAATAAAAGAAGTGAATCTGTCTCTTGCAGGGTCACTGTACTGAACCCGGATCATCACTGTAGCGCGGGCCCTATGGCACGTGCTGGCCCGCGATTGGTCTAGTTTTTTTTTTTTTTTTAAAAACAAAAAAAAAAATTAATAATAAAAAATTGAAAAGATGAATCCCAAAGGGGGTTTCACTGATGCTCATGCTCTTGCATATCCCCTCATTTTGAGATATCAAGTGAAAGTACTATCTCTTGATGGCTGCATAGGATTAGGAAAAAGCAGAGACTACAGTACTCAATACTATCCTCTCAGTCTGGTTAGATACAAGATTTCATCAAAAATAAAATAACATTAGCAAATCCCACGTTCAGGTTGTCAGTAATGGCATAATGGCGATAGATATGTGTGTGAATTATTCATCACTAATTACTTCACCAACATAATTATGATACGTATGATCATCAACTTCACCAACATTTTTTTTATGATACCATAATCAGTCGATCCTTCAAATATGTAAGTATAATACATATATATATATATATTGGTAAGATAGCGTTGTCGACGTTAGCAGAGACATAGTCTGATCAATCTGATACTGATGACGTCAAGTGGCTCCAGTTTACCTAAAGTTAAAACAAATATAAGACGTCAGCATCATTTATTTATCACATATGTGCCATCTGCCATGTGACCACTAATTCTACTCTCCCATTTGTACTTTGCATCCTCTCCGTGTGCTACACGCTCCATCCATGTCCCCACTCAACGTGCTATTTTCACACTTGCAATAAACCAATCACTATAATGTCGAACAATAAATAATACTATAAATAAGTTGCACACTAAAAAATACTATAAATTAACTATACCAGTACTGAAAGTTCGAAAATTTTACAGTGTTTTTTTAAAATAAGTATTTCATGTAAGGTAGAAAAATGACATGTGCCATAAGTATTCAATATATATCTCATCAACTACCTCATGAAATCTAAAGTGCTGATATCAGTTAGCTTTTGTGTAGCCCGAATAGTTTTTGTGTGTTTAAACAATTATTCAAATGATGTCATTAGTTAAACATGGAGATGGTCCTAGCCTATATGTGCCAACAAAAATATTGAATAAGAAATAAGTATATAATAACAACTTTTTGTTGCCAGGAGCAGAGAATCATATTCAATTTATGTGTGTTTTGTCGTTATTAGAGCATTTGGTAAAACCATTATTTACGTCATGGGATTCAAGCAGTAAACAACAAGATGTCGTAAGACTGACGATGATGCTGCTGCCCATATAAAGTATATACCAAGCTATATATACAAATATTTCGAATCTCTCGTTCACCACGTACGGCAGATTTCATGGAAAACTCAAAATAAAATATATATTATTTTCTTCCTCTATTAATATACAATGATACATATATATTTGTAATATTGTATTTATATACATGTTTACAGATGTTGTTGTTGTCAAAATTATATGTCTAAATTTTAATATATCAGACAACTATGTGTACTAATATCTTTGGGAACAGTTTTTCTAAAGGATATTTTCAAGCCATAAGTTGTGTACAACTTTGCTTGATAGAATTTTAGTTTCACGTTTAGATGTCACCTAGCTGACCTCAAGGTCAAAGAATGATTTAAAAAAAATAGTAAAAACAAAATAAATAATAAATAATTAGCTAATGGTTACGTCATTATAGTGACACCCAATCTCTCCATTTATGGTCCTCATTTCGCGTTGACATCAACCAAACTCTCCCACTCTCTCTTTCTCTCTCTCCAAATGAAGACGATGCAAGGTTTACGGAACTTCACAAACGACAACGTTTCGCTAGACCTGACGTTTCCTCCCCCAGCACCACCACCCATCTCCTCCACCGCCTCCACGAGCCTATCCTTCGATGAGGAGGAGACGTCAGCGTCGAAGATCGAACGGCTGATATCTGAGCACCCGGTCATCATATTCACTAGATCCTCCTCATGTTGCATGTGTCACGTCATGAAGAAGCTTCTATCAACCGTTGGAGTCCACCCAACAGTGATCGAGATCGACGAGGAAGAGATCGCTTGCCTCGCCGTTCAAGCCGCTCCGGTGCTTTTCATCGGTGGTGCTTGTGTCGGTGGGTTTGAGTCTCTTGTGGCACTTCACCTTAGTGGTCATCTTATTCCTAGACTCGTCGAGGTTGGAGCCTTGTGGGAATAATTGTGTATGTTTAACTTATAACTATTTAAGAAAATCTGGCAATAATATCCACTGTAAATCTCATGATCTACTACTCTTTCTGTTCTTGATTTTGAAACATAAAAATGTACTTTTCATTTTCCCTTGTGTACTTTTTTTTTTAATATCTTTCACCACTTTAGTTCATGTTGTTTTAGATTATCACGTGTGTGATTTATTTCATCATAAATTATCAGATTTGTAAATTATTTCCATATTTCTTTAATTTCCGTATTGAATTGTATAATGTTGATGTGGGTTGAAAATATGAAAATTGTGTTGATGTGAAGAATCTGATTGATCATGATATTTCAAGTAATACTCCAATTATCTATGATGATTAATTAATACTCCCTCTGTTCCTGAAAGTAAGATTTTCTAGAGTATGTACGCTTATTAAGAATTTAATAAATGTTTATAATTTAATTTATTTTTTACTTTTTTTATACACTTTCCAATAACTTTCCACCAATAAAATTTAATCAATTCAAATATTTTCAATTAATGTTCCTCAAAAGTATAAAAAAGTACCTTAACAATATAGAAAATCTATCTTTGTGGAACAAGAAAAAAATCTAAAACATCTTACTTTCGGGAACGGAGATAGTATAAAGTACTGATTTGGCCATTTTGGGTTAATCTAGGGAAGCAAACTGAAGTGAAAAGGAGTCATTAGTAGTACAATAGTTCTTTATTTAAATAGTGACCTCGAAGTTATGAAAATTTAACATATTTCTTCCTTTTTTATTATAAGTGTCGTTTTACTTTTCGGCACACGAATTAGGGAAACAATTAATTTTGTACATTTTCTATAAAAAAAACACTATTACCTATACACCTAACCATATTTCAACCAATAGAGAAATAAATTTTGCATAAAATTTATAAATTTTGCATTGAAAATCAAAAACGACACTTATTTTGTAACGAAAAAAATTCTTTAAAACGATATTTAATATGAAATGGAGGAAGTATTACCATTGATTACCACGGAATCTGACTACTATCTTTCCTTTGAACAGTTTAAGTAGTTGAGTATATGTATTCTCTCCCAAGAATCTTTAGGCTCTGAAAGTAGGTGTCACTCGCAATTATTGCACAATCACTGCCGTCGGATTCTTCAATACCGCTACTTTATTTTATGGTTTTTGATTGATTGATTTGCAACTCACACATATTTATTGGGTAATTCATTAATTAATTTTTGTATTAAGAATAAAATTCATCAAAAGTTAGTAGTAACAATTAGTATCTCTCAACTACTCAGCTAGCATACCGAATTAAGAAGTTATTTCGCAGTTGAATCATCTCGTCGGTAACACCAAGTACCCAAGCTTATAGGAGTTTTGAGAGGATGGTTACGTTTATGCGTTAAATGTTTTTATCTTGGGTTTAAATTTTCTCTAATTGTGACATTTTCTAATGTTAACCATGTTTTATATTTACAGATAACAATATTTTATTTTGAACAACAAATTTCAAATTTCAACAAAAAACAAACCTACCCTTAGATTTAGGAGCTCCTCAGTGGTGGGTTTTGGTCAGCCTTTAAGGAAAACAAGTTCCTTTTTATTTTGAAGCATCGACCGTTTTTATGAGTTAATGATCATTTCTTCTCTTCTTTGTTTAACTCAGGCAATAGTTACTCTAGTTTTTCTAATACAGTCGTTGCTTTTGTGCTCTAACCGCAGCAACGGCATATCACCAATCAAAGTATATAGGCAAGAGAAAAGCTAAACCAACTTTGGTAACCACATGATTTCGATCGATGTGTTTAATAATTGGAAAAAAAGAGTGGCAATAACCAATGAGGGTCGGGTGATGTAATGCTCAAACATTATATATAATAACGACCAGATTAGAAAGTGGTATACCGAAAGAAACGAAATGATTAAAGGCAACATAAGTGCTGATGAGTATACTGAAAGACTAGTGTATAGATTAATGTACCACAACTCTGAGAAGTGACATAAAATCCACACTTTAATATCTCTTTACTCACATAAATCTTACACATTTCAACAGTCATAAGAAATGATAAAACATCTTGCTCATTTTGGTTGTCCAAAGATAGGATATTGCAGTCATTACAAACATTTCGCTAATTAGGTTTCGTTTGAATTGATTTGGGCTTTTCTCATGCTCCAAGCTTCCAAAGATGACATGGTCACAGCCTTTGTTCCATGATTGAACACGTAAAGCCTAGCTTCTTCACCAATTGCCATTTTCGGATAAACCCTAGATGTTATCACACTTCTTCCTCCTCCCCCATAGCTCTCTATAACCGAGTGATCAATCTGCAAACCAAAAACATTTGTCATTCTTTTATAAAAAAAAGTTTCACAAAGGTAAAATGTGTTAAGGTGAAAATACAAAAGAAATGACATTTGCAAAAAGATAAAATTCAACTCACCAAACATCTTAATGATATCTTCTCATGTCTTGGATCAATGTCTAAGGATGTTCCAAGGGTAGCTTTTTCTATGTTGTCTCTCAAGGAAGACCTACATAACAAATAATTAAAATAAAAACATCAAATATATCACAAAATGTCAGAAACATAAGTGAGCTATATGATCAAAGTCAATATTTTTTACTTGCTCTCATCGCTGCACATTAAAACCGCATATCCATTCCCACGACGATTAACTCTAAAGAAGATTGCAGTGTGCTCTGATAAATCATTGCTAGCCAATGCTAACAATCCAAAAGGTCCATAAAAACCTTTAACCGATGCGCTATAACCATCGATTATAGTCGCTTGATCAACTTCCTCTGAATCCAAAGCCTCGGTATCATTTTCTAGATCAGGTAGATCAAAAGCTACTTCTATGTCGGCCTTGAACAGAAAAAAAAAACAATTCGTTAAAACAAAATATCATCTCAGAACATTATATATGAATAAAATGATTTATGACTAGCACTTGATTATATCATTTAACCTAATTCATGTGAGAATGCTAACAAAACATGGTGAGAAAACTCACTTGTGAAGCAGTAATGCCAGATATCTCAAGGATGGAGCCGCCTTCGAGTTGCTTGCTATCCAAGCTAACATTTTTGGCTCTAAGATTGTTGATTTCTTCAACTGGCCACTGCATCAGCTTCTTTCCACTTTTTTCCAACCAAATCTCCCTTGGAATAGCCTAAGGAAAAAAAAGGGTCATCATGAAGTTTCTTGAAACACTAAAAAATTGAAATTAAACTGTTATTTTTTTACCATAATTCCAGCCCATCCTTTGACAATATCATCTTCATTGCTATCTCTTTCCATAATCCATCCCCATGAGATCCTTCGATTCTTAGCACTATCAAAGAAAGCCTTGGACGCAAACAGATTGCCATAATCATATCTCAGATCTTCAGCTGTGTTAGTAAACTCGGAATCCGCAGAAAATACATCAGTCTCTGAAGAGTATGTGCCAATGACATAGCAATCATTGCCTCCATAACTTGTCTTTAACACATGCCTCACACTAGAATTATTCACCGAAGTATCTAAACCCTCTTTACCAGTGACCGCAACAGGGAAAAAGTCCACACACTCCCACATTCCGGTGACTTGTGACTCAAGTAAAGGCACTAGAAACTTTGTCCATTGCACAAAATCATCAGTGTGGTACAAAATCGCCATTCCTTTGTTACTATCTTTCTCCTTAGCTCCTACAAGCGCTCTCCACTTCCCATCATGCCCTTGCCACGCCGTCGTTGGGTCACGGAAACAATCAACCGGGACGTTACTAGGTGGAACCATAACAGGATTGCCTTTAGGTTTTACCCATTCACGAAGCAAAGGGTCGGAAGGATCCTTAGGCTCAGCAAGAACTGTGACCTGATGTTTATTGGTGTCGCTTCCGGTGTACAAAATTACAGGTTTGCCATCAGGGAGGATGGTGGTGGATCCTGACCAGCAGCTGTTGATGTCAGAGGGAACTGAGGGAGAAAGGGCTGGTTCTAGTTTGATCCAGTTGACTAAATCTTGTGAAACAGAGTGTCCCCATACCATAATATCACCGAAAAATGGATTCAAAGGGTTGTGTTGGTAGAACAGATGGTAGAATCCTTTGTAGTACAATGGCCCTGAAACAATATATCAAGAATATTTGGGTCTTGTTGCATCCAGATTCAACATCCATATGTGAGTCAAGTAAAAGTATAGTGGAGTTTTTACCGTTCGGATCTTTATATTCCAAGATGCAACGTACGTTTATAAACCAATGAACAAATGTTACAAAAAATAAAGACAAAGATTAATTATCTTGTCTAGGTAATAGATATGTAAGAGTACTATTGCACATAGAATCAGAAAAGAATTAAAACATAGTGAACAATAACCGTTGAGCCAATTATTATGAGCTTGAAAATGGAAGGAAGTTCGGTAAGGCTGGAAGTTTCCATGTTCATCACAAGAGGCAGCTTCCATGTTGCTCTTTTCTCTTATACTTTAATTTGATCTTGTCAACAAAAACGTTATAGAGTTGTGAGAAACTTTCATTGTACTTATAGTGCCATTAGTGTTTAGTACCTCTTCGATCTTTCCAAAGGTTGAAGCAAAGAAGAAGAATTTTTTTAAGTATTTGTTAATTGAACTTTTGTTACAAATTTTAAGGTTTGTAGTTTTTGGTCTTTGTTAAGTATATTACTTGGACCAAGTAGCTCATAAATTATTAATTTTCTTTACCTGCCTTCATTTTCTTTAATTTGTGGAAACATTTACAGCCGCTAATAGGATACTGTACTTTTAATTTGTTTGGTCGTTGGTCACTATTCTCTAAACTATTTTACTTCATTTTGCTTACAAAAAAATGTTTGATAGAAAGAGAAATTTGCTGACGAGCATGATTTTAATATATAACTCGAGAAGATAAATTTCATGAAATATCAATAATATCATTCTAAAAAGATGAGAAGACTTATAATGCAAAGAAATAGTGACAAACACATAAATAACTTACAATGAAAACAAAAACAAAAACACACCAATAACTTGAAATACAAAATAGGGATTATAAATCTCGAAACAGTTCAGGAGTTCATGAAAAGACACTAATCATCTTTAGGGCAGTCCAAATATTATTATTATTAATTATCATCACTATTATTGATAATTATTGCATTTGTATTGATTTGGGCATTTCTCATGCTCCAAGCATCCAGAGACGACATGGTCACACCCTTCTTTCCATTATTAAACGCGTAAAGCTTAGCTGCTTCACCAATTGCCAATTTGGGATAAACCCTAGAAGTTATTACATTTCTTCCTCCTGCTCCATAGCTCTCTATAATCGAGTGATCGATCTATATAACAAAGTAGAAATTGTTTTAGATAAGAAAAGTCTTAGGGTAAAAATAAAACAAATAGCATTGATTTTACCCAAAAATAACAAATAGCAACGAAAAGAAGGCCAAATATATCTTACCAAACATCTTAATGAGATCTTCTCATGTCTTGGATCAATGTCTAGGAATGTTCCATGCGGAATTTTGTGTACTTTGTCTCTCAACGAAGATCTACATTACCATTTGTTAAAATAAAACATTAAGTTTACACAAGAGAAAGAAACATTTGGTTTCTTGTTTTAAATATATAGAGGCTAAAGTCGAAATATTACCTATTCTCATCGCTGCCCATTATAACCGAATATCCATTTTCGCGACGAATAATCTTGAAGAAGATCGCAGTTTGTTCGCATAAATCATTGGAAGCTAATGCTAGCAACCCAAAAGGCCCGTAAACACATCCAAGCGAGTTGCCACGATTGAACAAAACCGCATCAGCAACGTGCGTTGAGTCCCGTATCCGGGGGTTATCTTCCAGAACAGGCAGGTCAAAAGTCACTTCAACGTCTGCCTTTAATAACAACAAGAGAATATAAGGTGTAAAACAAAGTGAAATACTAGCCGATTGATTCTAGAAACCAGTATATATTATTGATTGAACGGTTTGCTAATCCACAATACAGTTTTTTGTGTTATTGGATCACTGATTCAAAATATTTAACAAACTTTATTCATTCACAGATATTTAAGAACTACTTAAACCCAGTGTGATAAAGTATTTAATTTTATATATAATTTAACAAATATTTGAAATCATAAATTGGATTTTTTTTTCCATGAAAAAAATCAGAAATTATTTTAGATGAAAAATATATATGCTCAAACATGATAAGGAGCCTTGTTATTTCGACTAAAATTCTAATAAACTATACTTAATGTTCACATAAATGATTTAGGACCATGAGTGAAATTTACACACAAAAAAAAAACTAATTTTACATGAAGTTCCTAAATCAACTAAATACACAAATCTATCATGAGATAAGGATAGCAAAAACTTACTTGTGCTGCAGTAATGCCTGTGATTTCAAACATCGAGCCGCCTTCGAGTTGCCTGTTATGGAAGCTAACTTGTCTAGTCCGGAGATTATTGATCTCTTGGATTGGCCATTGCATCAGCCTCTTTCCACTTGTGTCCAGCCACATTTGCCTAGGAAGAGCCTAAAACCAAAAACAAAACAATTCATCAAAAATTTATTGACAATAATTATCTCTATTAACCACTAGTATTAAACCTACAAAACTATATATTTATATTTACCAGAAGGCCAGCCCATCCTTTCTCAATATCATCTTCTCTACTATCAGTCTCCACAACCCATCCCCAGTTGATCCTCCTATTCTTAGCACTATCAAAGAACGACTTGGAGGCGTAAAACCATCCATCATCATATCTCAGAGCAGCACGTGTGTAAGTGAGCTCTGAGTCCGGCACAAATCTATCAGTCTCGGAACAATATGAGCCAATAACATAACAATCTTTGCCTCCAAGTTCTTCCTCAAAACTAACTTTCAACACATGCCTCACACTAGCATTGTTCACCGAAGTATCTACACCTTCTTTTCCCGTGAGCTTAACCGGGAAAAAGTCAACGCACTCCAACATTTCGTTGGATTGTGACACAAGTAAAGGTTCTTGATACCTTGTCCATTGCACACATTCATCAGTACTATGGTACAAAAGAGCTACTCCTCTTCGACTATCTCTCTCCTTAGCTCCTATGAGAACTCTCCATCTCCCATCTTGACCTAGCCATGCAGTGGTAGGGTCACGGAAACAGTAATGAAGTACGTCCTCTGATGGATCCATGACAGGGTTTTGCTTTGGCTTTACCCACTCACGAAGCAAAGGGTCGGAAGCATCTTTAGGTACAGCAAGAACTGTGACTTGCCGTCTGTCTTCCCGTCTCTCTTGGTTGTCGATTCCGGTGTACAAGATCACAGGTTTGCCATCGGGGAGGATCGTGGCGGATCCTGACCAGCAGCTGTTGATGTCGTAGGACTCAGAGGGAGAAAGTGCTGGCGGGAGTTGGATCCAGTTGACCATGTCTTGTGAAACAGAGTGGCCCCATATGATGCTCCTACTGAACTCCGGAGACAAAGGGTTGTGCTGGTAGAACAAATGGTAGAATCCTTTGTAATACATTGGCGCTGAAACAACATTTTTAACATAAAAAAATGTAAGAGATTCCTTGTATCACAAGTTAAAAGTTTGTTTTGGTTTAATTACCGTTTGGATCTTCAGATTTCAAGATGCATCCAAGGATTAGAAGCAACATAAAAAGATAAAGACAACAGTTAGTTACTTCAATCCCACATCACAATATCATTATCAAAACTAATAGCTTCTCCCAATGTAAAATGTAATGCAAAATAAATAATTAATCATAACCGTTGAGCCAATTTCTCTGAGGTTGGAAATGGAAGGAGGTCCGGTTAAGCACTTGGTTTTGAACCGGAAGATTCTCGTCGTTTCCATCTTCAGCCATTGATTGATGATCTTACTTCGTTACGAATATAATTGAATCGAAAATGATGTGTGATATGTATGTATGTGCGGCTTGTATATATAATATAAGTAGCGTTGGCAGTATAATACACTAAGATTGCATGTGAATCATTATAATGCCATTAGCGTTGACATTAACAACAAAATATCGTGGAAAGAAACTCTGAATATAGTTGTTAATTGTGATAAATTTGGTTTATGGGTCTTTTGTTAATAAAGTCTTTGCAGTGAAGAGTATTTGGATTATTCATTAATTGTTAATTAATTCTATGATCGAGGAAACTTCTGCAATGGAGGTGGTCTTAGTGTATTATACTGTTAATCAACTTGGTCTATGGTCATTGTTTACATATTAAAAGAATTCTCCTTTCAGTATCCAATAATAACTTAAAGAGTTAAAGGCCTTCAAATCTGTAATCAAAACTAAGAGACAGCATTATACATGCACTCATTTTCTTAGTAATATATTTTTTTGGAGAAATAAACTGGTTTTATCTGCTGCTAATTACAGTTCAAATAAATGGAACAACTAATGGTTAATTACAAAACAAGGGTATGATTATTATATTGGGAGCTCACAAACAACATAAATGAAAATTCAGATTGATGATCTTTTAAAATATAAATGAAAATAATCCAAAATATTGGTACTTTTTTGTAAATAATTTATTTATTTATTGTAAATACAAAAAGACATATCTTTGTCCGAAACACCGGCGTGATTTTTCAGACTAATCGGCAAACAATTAACTTCAGTCGCCCGGAGGTATTCTGATTGTACGGACACGGGCCACACACACCACGAGAGCCATAAGCTTCAAAGTTTCTCCTCCGCGGAACGATGTCGGAGACTCGCCGGAGTCAATCTAACAACGAACGAATCGAAAACTCCGGTAGCTTCTCTTTTCTCGATCCATGACCCTTTTAAGTTGTACCACAGAACAAGCAATTCGATTGTATTGATCATAGAGATCTCCGAATGTTTTTATTGTGTTTAAATCTGCTTGAAACATTGTTGGTGATGGGGGTGTGATCTTTTTGTTTTGTCTGAAGAGAATCAACACCGAAGAGTTGTGATAGAGAACAGTCACGGTGAGAAACTCGTTGGAGTTTTGCAAGGTACAGGCTCAACCGAGACTGTTGTCATCTGCCATGGCTTTCAATCATCAAAGGTTTACTCTTTATTTGTAGCATTCTCATCAGTCTTGTTCTTCATCAATTTGTAATTTGATTTGTTTGTTTAATAATCTTCTAGGATCGTATCCCCATGAGGACAATAGCCAATGTCTTTGAAAGCGCAAAGATCACTACTTTCCGGTTTGATTTCGCTGGCAACGGGTGGGTGAATGAAGTGTACCTTCTTCTGATTATGAAGTGTATGTTGCTTGCTTTACTCATGTTCATGAGCTTCTTTAGGGAAAGCCAAGGATCGTTTCAGTATGGTAACTATCGGCGCGAAGCTGAAGATCTCCGCTCTGTTCTCCAACACTTGCGTGGGGAGAACCGTGTAATCTCTGCAATAATTGGACATAGTAAAGGTAAGGAAGGTGGATTTCTCGTTTGTAGATTTCGAGAGAAGGGTAATAATCATTGTTGTTGTTGTTGTTGTCAGGTGGGAATGTGGTGCTTTTGTATGCAGCAAAGTACAAGGATGTGGAGACTGTTGTGAACATCTCAGGACGTTTTTTTCTAGAGAGAGGGATAGAAGGGCGGCTTGGAAAGGACTACATGAAGAGAATCAAAGAGGATGGGTTCATCGATGTTAGGAACAGAAAGGGTATAATCTTTTTCAGTTTTTTTTTAGTTTTTTGTGATTGTTAGAGCCAAAGACACATGGAGTTTAAACTCCTTGCCGTTTTTCGTTGCAGGAAAGTTTGAATATAGAGTAACAGAAGAGAGTCTAATGGACCGTCTCACAACCAATACTCATGAAGCTTGTCTCTCAATTCATGAAAACTGCAGGTAAAACTCTATAAGGATTATTCTCTTTTGGTTTTCAGTATGATGGCTGAACTAGTGTTTCTCTCATAAAAACTCCAGGGTGTTGACAGTTCATGGTTCAGACGATAGGATCGTGTCTGTCACAGAAGCATCTGAATTCGCCAAGTACATAAAGAATCATAAACTCTGTCTTATTGAAGGAGCTGATCATGAGTTCACTTCTCACCAGCATCAGCTTGCTTCTACTGTTTTATCATTCTTCAAGAAAGATGATGATGATGATGATGATGATGGTGTTGTCAGTACAAGTGACCAAGTCCCCATGAGATCAGTTATTCCGATTACTTCACGAATTTAAAAATATTTGTCCAATACAGACTGCTAAGTCTTTTTAGGTGGTCTGGTTTGGTATATCAGTTAAGCACATTAAGATTATCAAAATGTTCTTATCATTGATAAAATCTTCATGTCAGTTACTAATGCAGTCTGGTAATATGTTTATACACTAAATTAATTAGAAAGATTAAAAAAAATCGTTTTGAAATGCTTAGATCCACAAAGAGAAACAGAGACGTTTGGTAATAAGAAAAAACACATGGGAGGACTCGGAAACTAGTTCGTCTACATGAACCTTCCATGCCAAAAAAAACTCCAAGGACAAAGGGTAAATCATCAACCAGCCTGAACCTTCTTCCCATCTTCAATGAAGAAAATGGATCTTTCAGGTACCTGTAAATAGGTAATGCAACGGTCAATAGTGTTATTAGGAAGCTACTCATACAAATGAACGCAGAGAAACAAAAAAAAAAAAAAGGGATAGATTATGTTACGTCGGGCCAAGTATCTGTAATGAATTCAACTATGTCATAGATTATATCTCCTTGAACATCAATTTGCTCCTTCTCAGTTGGTCCCTGCAACGAATAAACATAGAAAAACCTAAGCATAAAAGGAAGCAAACAGAGTGGTTCCAAAGCGGTGAAGTGTCAAAAGTTCTGTATATGCATATTTTGAAATCAGAGATCCAAAAGGTAATTCTACAAAACGATAGGCTGCTCAACAACCTAGATCATACTTGTTCCCATTGATCACAAGATTACTGCTATATCTAAGCACATAACCTATTATTCATATTTGAATTGAAATCCATATTCTGCATACCTTGACAACTGATGCTCCGGTAGCAAACTTCTTCCCAAGCTTTTTAGACGCGTCACTGAGTTTTATCCCTGATGAAACAAATTTTAAAGGGTCAATAGAATGAGGTTTGTTTCAGCCAATAAAGAATACTAAGATGATCCACCCAAATAACTCACCAAAGAGTTCTAGTCCTTTCACAATGGTGATACACTTGCGCTTGTTGCGGACAACCTTTTCAATAATAACTTCTTGCCTCTCCTATACAGAATCCTCAAGCATTAGATAATTAGACAACCAGACAAATAGGTTCGCTGAGTAAAACGCTAATATGTAGTTAATCCAAAAGTGTGGTAGTGCGTTAAATATTCTAGAAAAAGGCAGGAGGAAGGCTACACAATGCTACTTACTTTCTTTTTAACTTTTCCCCCAGGAAGGCGTTTCACTTCCTCCTTCTTGGATGTCCCTCCTAAATTCAAAAACAAAAAATGATGAATCCTTTCTACATGCATCAACAGTAATCAGTAACGCTAAAAAACATTGTATCATTCATGTTTTAACAGATTCATCAGCAGAAGAAAAACATTACAGATGGCTTCCAGCCATTAAGCATTACATATTTGGGATTCAACATACTAATAATGCTCAGTAACAAATATGTGTAACGCATTACGCATCAATGGGATACATACCAGTCTGAGAAGAAGAGGGTGCACCATCAGCGCCAGAGATTCCCACGGACTGGAGCTTGTCAGAAACATTATCTACTCCCTTCTCATTAGCTTCTGTAACATAACAATTGATAGTATAATCCATATCAAAAATCAGATTAAAGTTATTGTCATAACCATATGTACATGTTAGTAACACAAATCGAAGATACAAAAACAAGATTATTCATACGAAAGTGAACACGTGATATCTTATTAAGACATGATTATCGAATGCTACCAGAAGATTTGACAAAAGTGAACAGACCAACATATGTCATTACACAATCTGAAATCAAGTGGTCGGAACATTTAAAAAATTAGGGTTTGGTAATTTACCTTTGAGGAGATCAGGATAGAGGTCAGGGGCGTTTTCAATGAGCCAAGGCTTACATCTCGCGAAATCGGGACCGAACTCGCAGTATTCGGCGGGAAGAGAGCAAACTCCGCAGTACAAAACCTTCGCCGGCTCGAGCTTCTCCGCCATAGATTGTGATGATATTCCCTTTCTAGAAGCCCAAAACGAGGTTCTTTGGTAGCAAAGTGTAGAAAGTTAAAGAGAGAATCTGATTTCTAAATTTTCTATGCTGCCCCCACGAGGCAACTGATGTCGGAAACCGGAAGAGAGAGAAAAGTGAAAAAGGCTTAGGACATGTGTTGTTGTTGGGCTTCTAAATTTAATTGGTAATTAAGATAAATCGTATTGGGCCATCTTTGTTCGATTTGGGCCTCGACTTTTCTTCAGTTTTAACATTTAACTTCTGTATCTACTCTATTCTATTTTTATCTACCATACACAAATCTATATTAGACCATTCAACAGAAATTTAACTAAACATCCTAAAATTACTCATATATGATATTCTCCAAACAAAAACAATATACATCTAAACATTAACATTTTTAAGAAAAGATAAATATATTGTCATTAGGTAATTATCATTTGACTGTTTATCATATTTAATATAAACCATATTTTATATATTCAATAACTAATTCTGAAATTAAATAGTATAGCCCAATTCATTTTAAATTATCAAATTAAATTTTTATATAAAATAAAATAAATAATATTTTATTGGTTGTAACATTTTATGTTTGATATTTTTAGTAAAAATAAAAACATTAAACTGAAATATAATATATTAAATAAAATAATATTTTAAAATATAACAAAAATAATTTAATTTATTCACATAAAAACATTTCGAGAATAAAAATTTCTAAACAAAGAAGCTAATAATTTTTTATTAATTCGTATAAAACTAATGTTTAAAATTAAACTATTAATATTGATGTTGCATTTTTAATAAATAAACAAAAATACTTCATTAATATTTGATTTGTACAATATCATCAAACAAATTTCAACAAATACAAATTTTCAAAATAAAAATTATATATATATATAAAATTGATATTAGATATATATATCTTTATAACATATTTTAAATGTTAATTTAAAAATATAATATATATCCGGGTTAATATCTAGTCAATTTCTTAATTTATTGGTTTTACATGGTAAAGTGACTCGTTCAAAAGTTACCTCAATGAACCATTTTTAACATTTTCAAACATTTTATTTAATATACCTGGCTGATGAAGCTCAAGCTTCGAACCCATTCCATACATATTTAAGTTGTACCCCCAAGTTAGTCTTTACCATTAGGCTACACTACACGGTTAACATTTACAAACACTACTTGGTTAACATTTACAAGCATGTATGGTTTGGTAAACTCTTCTTATCTTTCAGGCCGCAAATTCTGATGGCAGTATAGAAATCTGATTTTTAAGTTAATCTACATAGTACCTGAATGAAGCCTACATTGATTATATAACATGCAGCTGCTAGATAAATAGTATATGCACTGAATCTATATCCCCACCTTGGACTAATAAGCTGCAATAAGATCTTTCTGCTGATCTTGTGTATTGCATCAGGGAACCAAAAGTAAAGAGAGACAGGTGATGCACGTTCTCTTAAATGAGTGATGTTATCTGAGATCACATAGTTCAACATCTAACATTTAACACATCTTTTTTTTTTCCATTGTGTTATTCAATATTGTCTCTTTCTTTTTACATTTTTGAGGTTCTGTTAATGTTTGTATACTATGATGATCTCACTTCAATGCTCACTGTTAGTCCCTCCTCTCATCTAATGCAACAGTCACTGCCATCTCCAGCTTTTTAGTACTCAACTCAATTCCTATTATTATGTATATGTTTGTCTTCATTATAATTTAAACAAGACACTCCCAAAACAAAACAAAAAAATCCAAGAAAATTTTAGAAGCCGTGAGTAAATTCTCCGGGCCTTCTCTACTAAACAACACTATCTTATCTCATCTCTCTGACTCTCCTCTGCAAACTTTTAACGAACAACTGAGAAATAAAAATCTTCTTTTGGATCATTCCAAAAGTTTCACAAATTTAGAAACAACCAAAAATAATAAAATTCCATTACAAACACCATTTCCAGACCTTAACACTCAGATCAGACTTACACTTAGTCTGTTTCGAAGTCGCCACGGTCGGAACTTTACCTTTAGGCACTGTCCCTTCGAACCCTCCACACGTCACTTTGATCTCAACCCCTTCACTCTTCAGCTTCCCCATCTGCATCTTCACCTTCGTCCGCATCTCGATCTCCAACCCCACGCGCGTCCGCGTCAGATCCGACTTCAAACGCCTCGCTTCCTCCGGATCCAGCTCACGCGCCGAAGTAGACGTCGCGATCACGCTCCTAAACGACGTCTTGTTCCCGTTGCCGCTGAAAAAACCGGGAACCGTTCCGTTCGCTAGCATCTCGTTAGATTTAACGGATTTAACGGCGACGGCGAAGTGATCGTAAGAGAAGGTGAGGTGCTGGTTGGGGTTCACGGAGATCAGCGTGAAGTTGAAGAAGGAAGAGAGGTGCGAGACGGAAGTGTCCAAGGAGGTGGTGAGGTTCACGCGGCCGATACGAAGCGACGGGACGGAGAACAGCGGCGGGCGCGGGTGGTAGATGACGTACACGGCGGTGGCGGCGATGGAGGCCATGAGAGCGAGGACGAGGAGGATGAGGATGGACCAGAAACAGCAGCAGCAGCAGACTCTCCGGCAGCTCGGTCGAGTTTGGTGGTGGTGGTGGCGGCTGTACGGCTGTGGACGGTAAACCAGGCGGTTAGCCGGAATGTAGATTTGAGGTTTCTGGTTAGCTGTTCCGTTACCGTTAACAGACGGAGGAGGTGGTAAGGCACCACCGGTTGGAGTTGGAGCTCCGTTAGCGGCGGTTGGTGGCTTTGAAGCTGGGAAGACTCGATCAGTCATGTTCTTTCTCTGGTTCTTTCTCCTCTGGTCAGATCTGAGGAGTACATAAAAGATGGAGAGAGTGTGGGGAAGGATATAGAGAGAGAGAGAGAGAGAGAGAGAGGGATAACACTGAGTTTTTTTATATATTTAATTGTAGAATTTTTTTTTATTGTTTTTGGTTTTCAGTTTTTCTTACATTGCTGTGAAGTTTCCTTCATGACTTCCATTACAAGTCTATGGAATCTTCATTGGGTGTTAATGAAATAGTAATTTGCAATGAATTAGTGAATTACTTTACAAAATGTTCAATGTAAATTCACAGCTTAATTTTTCAAGTTTTAAATAGTAAAGTGTAGATAATACTAGTATGAAATGTTTGGAAAATAATGTATCAACTAAAACAAATGATGAACAGAGAAGAGTAACATAATCAATGTAATAAAAAAACAATGTACGAAAATAAGGGAAATAATCATCCACCGACAAATAGTAGTAGCAGTTCGTTCACTCTTGTTTTTCTTATAAAAAAGAGTGCACGCAGTTGAATACGTTTGAATTTAAGTCAGTGTAGGGTTTACAAGAAGAAAGAAAAGAAAATTAAGCGAGTGTATAGAGTAATACTAATAGATTAGGGATCCGAAAGTTGTGATATATAATTAGACTAATCTCTTCTGTTCAGAGAGTAAACCCCAAAGTCAATAACTGCTCTGATTTCATTTTTGTTAATCCTTTATTTTCGTGCCTTCAATTCCCAAGATTATTAAACAACTCCATTAGCTTTGACTATGGTTAGTAATTCCCCTATATTCCCACTCTTCACTAACTATCACCCGTCGAGTGTCTACCTGAAAAAAAGTCTATAGCGTCGAGTGTCTACCTGATTACAAATCTTAATGTTTCTTTTGCTATAGCATTTTACAAAAAAAAAAAGTAATAAAAAATCACAAAGGCTTCATATGGTCATCGACATACAGACATGCAGACAATCACATAGCCGGTAATCATACGGCTAAAAGCACAAAAATTTTAAAAAATATTGTATAATAAATAGATTAGATATAATTTAACCAATCAAAAATAAGTTTATTTAATTTGATTGATCAAACTATATTCAATAAATGTAAAAATTACTTCAAAATTTGAAAACTACTTGCATGTTGAAACAAAAAAAAAAATTCTAAAAATACTTACAATATAAAACGGAGGGATTAATATATAAGAAAATGTGTAAATTATGCGTGTATTTCAAAGTATTGCGGTCGGTAATCACATGGATAAATATATAAGATATAAAAAAAAGTATGGAGATATGCAGACAATCACATAGTCGTTACAAGGCGATTTCACGTAACCTATGTTTCTTCTGCATCTCTTTCCAAGAGATGTTGATTCTAGTTTCGTTTCTTATAATTTTATTTGTGTTTTGTTCTTCTCTATGATGGAGAAGACGTTCATATTTACTCTCGATGATTTGGTTGTTATTTATCTTATTTTCCACTTCGTTGTTTCCATCTCCGGAGTGGATATCATGAGATTCACGACCACGATCAATGACAAATTGAATTCAGATTTAACCAGTAAAGAACTTATCTTGACCGCTTTACTTTGGAAACAATTGCCATGGAAACCACCGTGGAAAGAGTATGTCAGAGATAAGGAACTAATATTTTTTGTTGTTGTATGGAGATGTTCTTAGAATTGTTGAAGATTGGTCCTTTCAATTTATATTTCTTTCGATAGAATTATTATATTGAATTCATTATCGATGGATATCTATAGATCCAAATTGGAAGTTGACTAATGTTATACAACAAAAAAACAATGAAGAAAAGTTTGAAGTTTCATCGCATTATCGATATCCGAACATGAAGATTGCATGAAGAACGCTCAGAAAAAAAGCTTCTTCAAATTTTATTTTATGTATTGTAATATTGTCTTTTATTTTAGATATGCACTAGGATAAGACCCACGCCTTGCGCGGGATTAAGTTATTATTTTTATTATATTTTGAAGAATGAAACAATAGTTTGGTTTCATTTGGATTAAGGGTGTTCAATCCGGATATCGAGTTGGTTTCGGTTTTTTTCGGTATTTCGGTTAGTAAAATATAACTACTATTCTAAATCCATATTTACTTTGACTTTAGTCTTTCACATACTTTTGAAAGATTTCAAGTGGACGACAAAATTGATCAGCCAATCTTGTCTTTAAATCATTAGTATTTATATATATATATATATATAT
>NC_027750.1:2603265-2635432 GCF_000695525.1 Brassica oleracea var. oleracea | reverse complement strand
TATTTTTTTATTGATGGGGAAAGTAATAACCCCCCCTTTTTTTTACAAAATCAATAGGAATCTTTCGTATATTTCGTATATATATATATTTATTTTATTATTAAATGATATTTTTTACTCATATGGTTTTAAAATCATGTGTATCTTCTTATAATAAAAATGTTAAACCATTGATCATTAATTTTTAACATAATAATTTTAATAGTTTTAGTCATTTATTGTCGTTTTTAAAAATTCAAAATATAACATATACGAAAAAATCTAAATTTTACTTTTATAGCTAATTTGATTGTTTAATTTATTTTAATAATATAAAATTAAACAAAAAATGATGGAGGAGATATAAATTGTTATCAAATCTTTATTATTAAAATCATTAATTGTCATATATATATATTAGTCATTTATGGTAATTCCGTCGGTTTTATTTATGGAAAGCAAATAGCATATCATATCATTATATCATATAGTTTGACCAACTTATGTATCTAACAACATATAAAAATCGAATGTGGACCTACTTATTTTTCAATTGAATGTAATTGACTACCTAATTGAGTGCCACCTATGCATTGAGGCCTCTTTTAATTAATACAAAATTGAAGTTATATCTTTTCAAATGTTCCTCAATTAATATATAAGGGATTTGTGTTATTTTATGTGTAATGCTATATTTTATATAAATAAAATAGTTGCTAAAAAAAAATATAAGAAAAAGTGCAAGTTATGTGTGTGTTCCAAAGTATTGTTTATTGGGCTTTTAATCGAAACTAACATAAGCCTTTTTAAAATACATATAAACAAAAATAATATAGTATGGGCCTTATATGTGACCTTTTCTTTTAAATAACCATTGGGCTTTAAACTTTTTGCATCTACCCTTTTGGATAAAAGTAAAACTACTGTTCTGTCTGAACCGGATCCGACAGGATCCACCCATTCACACTTCGCACGTGTTAACATAATTCTCGGACAAAACCCTAGTCTCAACGCCACCTGTTCCGTCTCATCCCAAACGCTCACAATCTTGCCAGCCATGGCGTCAGCTACTCACCTCCTCTCCCAACCTTCATCATCTCTCCGAAGAAACCTAAACCAATACCAATCGAACCGATCTCCCCTCTCCAGAATCCCGGTCCTGTCTCTCAAGTCAACCTTGAAGCCACTGCAACGCCTCTCCGTCAAAGCCGCCGCATCATCCCCAAACTCTGTCAAAACCGCGACGAAGGGATCGGACGATCAGTCCGCGTTCAACCATTGTTTCAAGAAACAGTCAGATGGGTTTCTCTATTGCGAGGGGACTAAAGTTGAGGAGATCATGGAGAGCGTCGAGAGAAGACCTTTTTACTTGTATAGCAAGCCTCAGATCACTAGAAACGTCGAGGCTTACAAAGAGGCCTTGGAAGGTGTGAGTTCCGTCATTGGCTACGCTATTAAGGCTAATAACAATCTCAAGATTTTGGAGCATTTGAGGAGTTTGGGATGTGGTGCTGTCCTCGTTAGTGGAAATGAGCTCAGGCTTGCTCTTCGTGCTGGTTTTGATCCCACAAAGTATGTTTATTTTCTTAAACCCATTGATGTATATCCGTTTTAGCTTGAATCACACAATTAAACACCAATTTGGAGAGCTTAGAATTTGGATTCAGTAGGTTGATGGAGTCAGAATATGAGAAGATTGATATGCTTTGTTTGATTTCGTCTAGTGGTGCTTTATTAGTTGTTGTCTTGTTGACTATGTTCTTGGTTTATATAATGTATAGGTGTATCTTTAATGGAAATGGGAAGCTGTTGGAGGATTTAGTTCTCGCTGCTCAAGCAGGTGTTTTCGTGAACGTTGATAGTGAATTCGACTTGGATAATATAGTGGAAGCTTCAAGAATATCTGGTAAACAGGTCAATGTTCTCCTGCGTATCAATCCTGATGTTGATCCTCAGGTATGGTTTTGTTCTAGTTTTCTTTTATTACATCATAGTTTCTACATAGAATTGATATGACATATGTGTGAGCTGTTTCTGTTTGTTACATTACGTCAGGTGCATCCATATGTAGCTACTGGGAACAAGAACTCGAAGTTTGGTATCAGGAACGAGAAGCTTCAGTGGTTTCTCGATGAGGTGAAGGCACATCCCAATGAGCTTAAGCTTGTTGGAGCTCATTGCCATCTAGGCTCTACCATTACTAAGGTTTGGTCCGATTAATAGTACTTCATAATGATAAATGTTCTTGCTTTAATATGGATTGCTCTCTGTTGTTTATTCCAGGTGGATATATTCAGAGATGCTGCGGTACTCATGGTGGAATACATTGATGAGATCAGGCGTCAAGGCTTTGAAGTTAGCTACTTGAACATTGGTGGTGGCTTAGGGATAGATTATTACCATGCCGGAGCTATTCTTCCTACACCAATGGATCTCATCAACACCGTAAGAACAACATCCAACACTATCTGATCTCAAAAGTCTAGATTTGGTAGAATCCTTACAATCCTTTGATGTGTTTCCAGGTGAGAGAGCTTGTTCTGTCACGTGGACTGAATCTAATAATAGAGCCAGGGAGGTCGCTGATTGCAAACACGTGCTGTTTCGTCAACCATGTGACCGGTGTGAAGACGAATGGAACTAAAAACTTTATAGTGATCGATGGAAGTATGGCTGAGCTAATCCGTCCTAGTCTTTATGATGCATATCAGGTAAATGCTACAAATTGCTTTTAGCCCCCTTGGAGTTGTAGCTAAACATCTTCTTGGTCTTGTTTCTTGTAACAACAAAAGCATATTGAGTTGGTCTCTCCTACACCACCTGAAGCAGAGGTTTCCAAGTTCGATGTAGTGGGTCCTGTTTGTGAATCTGCTGATTTCCTGGGCAAAGATAGAGAGCTTCCTACTCCTCCAAAGGTGAGAACAAGGATCTGGTTCTGTTTGAAAGCTCTTAAGTTATGTGGAATGTAAATGAGTTAATGCTATTTGTGTCACAGGGAGCTGGTCTTGTGGTTCATGATGCTGGTGCATACTGTATGAGCATGGCTTCCACTTACAATCTTAAGATGCGTCCTCCAGAATACTGGGTAAAACAATCTATAAGATCCTATAAGAAACTTCCATGATGTGAATGTTAGACAATAGAGTTCTTTCTGTTTGGAGGAAAATTGATGAATGTGTTTGTCCTTTGCAGGTTGAAGATGATGGGTCGATCACTAAGATCAGGCACGCTGAGACATTCGAAGACCATTTGCGTTTCTTTGAAGGTCTATAAACTCTTTGATTTCCTCTGATCATTTGCTTGTCGCTATTTTAGTTTTACTTTATTGATTTTCATAATCATTATTGTAATGCTATTTGCTGTGTTAGATTTTTCATATATTCCCTGTTGTATCCGAAACCTTCAATAAGTTGATGAATAAGAAAAAAAAAAAAGACAATTCAATACAAGAGTGATTTTGTGGGGAGTTTTTTTTTTTTTTTTTTTTTGCTTTTGGTTATTCTTAGTCCAAAGTGAGTCCCTTGTTCAGACACAAAAGACTTGAAAACTAAACTCAGAAGCTAAATCAAAATACCAAATCCGTGTCAAGTTTGCACAGAACAACGATGTCAGTCATGTTAAAGAACAGAACTCAGTGTTGGGTGTCATAATGGTTCAAAATCTATTTAGTAACCTAACAAAATTTGCTGTAAATAGTACTCGAGAAAACCAGCGCCTTGTTCAATGAGAGGAACCATGTCGTACTATTAGCTTGCCGGTTCAATGAGAGGAACCATATAGAAGCAGCTGAACTACAGAGAAAAAGAAAATACTCGAGGGAAAAAAAAACTCTACTGATTTGCTAAAACTTCTAAAACTTTTTTTTTCTAGTATGTCTACCTCTCTTTTCAGAATTGCCCTTCAACCAACATCCTTTTCCATCTGCTTTACTCTTTTTTGTGCACTTTTCATTTGCTTTACTTATTTTCCATTTTTGGATAGGATCGAGAGAAAAAAAACTGGACTGGATTTATACCTCACTTCTCAGTGATTATGTTAAAACGTCTGCATTCCTAGTTTATATGTTTCTTTTTCTAGTGTCTATATGCGGCAACAAATCTGCAGAAACATGCATGACATGAAACAACATACCTCTATTCTACAGTAATCCAACTTATAGAAACAAATAAAATGAAATTAAAGAGTAAAGACCATCCTATATAATAGTATATACGACTAAATAGAATACTTAACTAGCTGAGTTTCTGATACTAGATTTAAGTCAAATAAAAGAATCTTGTACTGTACAAAGAATCTTGTACACTTTAAAAGTTTTAAATATTCTTTATTTAGAGAAAAGTCATAATTAGTAATCTAATAATTATAACTGTAAGAGTAAAACCAGAAAGCTAATAGTACGACATGGTTCCTCTCATTGAACCGGCGATGCCGTCAGCCGTCACCATTTCCCGGCCAAACTCCCCCCCAAATGCATGGGTTTTATTGAGTAATGAAAAAACTATCAAGCTACTAATAAAAATATTTAAAAGTACGAGGGCACATAGTTGCAAATTCTCACCCCTTACGTATAGTCGACTCTCATTCATTACCAGAAAATATTTTACTTTTTATTTCGCAAGGAGAGAGAGAGAAGAAGACGAAGAAAGAAAAAATCGTTTTGATCGGAGGTACTCTTCTTTCTCCGATCAGCTTCACTGTCTCTAGGGTTTTTTTTTTGTGTGTTCTCTCTCCGTTTCTTCTTCTTAGCTCGAGTCTTCTCGGATAGAATCTGAGTGTGGAAGCTTCGTTGCTGAGAATTTTGCGATTTAATCGTCGTTTTTTTCAGTCAAAGCTTTATTTTTTTTCAGACAGAAACTAAACTAGCCTTTTGTATCTTCTAGTATTACCTGTTCTGTTTCTGTAAGAAAACCCAATAAAATTCCTGAATTCGATTTCGTGGGTTTTGGGTTTCCGGTTCGGTTCTGTGGGATAGAATATTGATTTCTGTCACTTTCCACGAGCGGGAGATTTCGAATTTGCCTCTTTTGGGCTCCAAAGTTTAAATCTTTGACCCTTTTTATTCTATACTTGTGATTTCATCTAGGGCTTGCTCCTCTTTTCTAATCCCAGATCTGTTTTTCTTTCTCCAGAGTCCTATCCTTCTGTTTGAGCTAGCCCCGGTTCATCTCGTTTCGTGGGTTTCTACTGGGCGAAAGACAGTTCCTTTACCAGGTTAGTGCTATAACACAATCCCTCACTGTAAAAGTTTGGATCTTTTAGAACTATAATTGTAGTTGTGTAGTTCTTGAGCATACCTAGTGTTGAGTATGAATCTGAGAGTTTGGATTCTTAGAACTCTAATTGTAGATTGTGTAGTTCTCAGCATTGTGTGTCGAGTATGAATGTGAAAGTTGGGATTTTTAGAACCCTAATTGTAGATTGTGTAGTACTTGAGCATTGTGTGCTGAGAATGAATGTGAAAGTTTGGATTTTTAGATCTCTAATTGTAGCTTGCTTCTTGAGCATTGTGTGTTGAGTATGAATGTGAAAGTTAATCAATTGGGGTAGTTGCATTTGGCTTTGAGTCAGTGTGAGAGAGTTTCTACACTTATACAGTTGATGTTAATAGGTTGTTGTAATGGAAGACGATGGCTCTGCTTCTTCCTCTTCTTCTCGAGATTTGGATGCACAGAACCGTTATGATCGATTGCTTGCTCTAAATGCAAGTCCCGTTGATTCAAATTGTAACTTGGATTCGGTTTCTGCTATTTATCTAGCGATGACGAGCTCGAAGCTGGAGTGCGTCGACGAGCGTGGCCAAGACTCTCTTATAACCTCCGTATGCAACATGGAGGACGAAGAAGAGGATGAGGAGGAGCTCGACGAGTTCGATCCTTATCTCTTCATCAAAAACTTGCCCCACTTGTCCTCCGTTGTCCCTACTTTCAGACCCATCTTGCTTCCTAAACAGACCCGAAGCTGCCCTCCCATCTCTCTAGTCCTTGACCTCGACGGTAACGCTACTCAACAAGCACTTGATGTGATCCATATAAGAGTTTGTTATATCTTTTGTTTGATTTGCGACAGAAACGCTTGTGCACTCTACTCTAGAACCGTGTGACGAGGTGGACTTCACATTCCCTGTGCATTTCAACGAAGAAGAGCATACGGTCTACGTGCGGTGCCGTCCTCACCTACAAGAGTTTATGGAGAGAGTGTCCCGTCTTTTCGAGATCATTATTTTCACAGCTAGCCAGAGTATCTACGCCGAGCAGCTTCTGAATGTGCTTGACCCCAAGAGGAAGCTCTTTCGCCATAGAGTGTACCGTGACTCGTGTGTTTTCTTTGACGGTAACTACCTTAAGGATTTGTCCGTCCTTGGACGTGACTTGTCTCGTGTCATCATCGTCGATAACTCCCCACAGGTATCATATTGCATAGTCTCATTAGTATATATTTTTATGAGGAATCTTCTCTGTGGTTATTCTTTGTGTGTAATTTTATATAGGCATTTGGGTTTCAAGTGGAGAACGGTGTGCCAATAGAGAGCTGGTTTAACGACCCTTCAGATAAAGAGCTCCTCCACTTGCTGCCGTTTCTTGAAAGCTTAATAGGAGCTGAAGATGTGAGGCCGATGATCGCCAAGAAGTTCAATCTAAAGGAGAAGATTGAGGCAGCTGTAGATGCACCTGAGTATCCTGCTGAGGCAGGTGATCCTTTCGAAAGGTAAAGTCTTTTCAAAAGGCAGAATCTGGCATAAAAGCTACACAAAGGAGAAGACTTGCTCTTTGGGAGAATGCTGTGGAAAGTTTCTCTTCTTTTGAGGTTGGAGGGATTAGAAGTTGGAAGATATATTATATTATATATCAAATGTTGTTTTCTTATTAGTTTAAAGAACCTTGGTATACAAGAAGAAGTCACAGAATAATTATTATAATTTTTTTTAATATATTTTTGAATAATTGTGACATAGTCTCCAGTAGAAGCTATTCTTACCAAATGGAGATTACTTGTGAAGAGGAAGAGTGATAGTGCGCGTGTTAGTAGAATTTGCTAACTTTACGCAGATGTCGGCGCACGTTAAGCTGAGTTATATTTATCCATTTATTTTATTGATAATAATTATTTAAAAAAAAAACAAAAATAGCGGAAAAAGACTAGAGAGATAAACTGGATTTTTTTAGAGAGAGAAAGAGAGATTCGATCAGTCCATCGTTCGTTGACGATCGATGCCGAAGATGAAGCATCTTCTCCGTAAGCTCCACATCGGAGGAAGTAGCAGTAACGGATTCGGAGACCATCATCACAGGCTAGACGAATCGACTCGACCAATGATCGATCCCACATCTATTCGTAGCTCTAGCCCTAGCCCAGCTTCCACTCCCTCCGTCTCTTCGTCATCAGGTTTCGGTAACGCCGCCGCGACAATGCCGAGGCTGGAACCGTTTGAGCCTGCGGGGCGTGATCTGGCGGCGGCTGTGGACGGTATCGATTTTAGTTTGATGGAGGAGGAGTATCAAGTCCAGCTAGCTATGGCGATCAGCGTTTCTGATCCCGATCCGAGAGAGAATGCAGATACGGCTCAGCTTGATGCAGCTAAGCGGATTAGCCTTGGCGTTAAGGCTCCGGTCACTAACGCTGACTCCGCCGTTGACTTTTTGTCGCTTCGCTATTGGGTATATACACTATATAAATTGACTAATTGTTAGATTAATTTGTCTAGAGAGTCTGGTGGTTTAGAGAAATTAGGGTTTTGCTGTAATTGATCACTGTGTATCATGCCATTTTGTAGGGACATACTATATACTGTACATTGACTAATTATTAGATTAATTTTGTCTAATGGAGTTTAGGCCTTTAGGGTTAAGAGAAGTTAGGATTCTGCTGTAGTTGATCACTCTTACTGCTTGGACTTAAGCTGGTGTTTACTTTTCTTGTTTTTTTTGTAGGGACATAAGGTTATTAACTATGACCAGAAAGTCAGGGATGGTTTTTACGATGTGTATGGGGTTACATCCAATTCTCTTTCACAAGGGAAGATGCCACTTCTCGTGGATCTTCAAGCCATCTCTGTTTCAGACAATGTTGATTATGAGGTGGTTTTGGTGAACCGGTTGCTTGATCCTGAACTTCAAGAGCTAGAGAGGAGAGCATCCGCTTTGTCTTTGGAATGTCCAGACTTTGCTCGTGGCCAGGTGTCAAGTGATTTGACTCAGAAGATTGCGGATATAGTTGTAGAGCAGATGGGTGGCCCAGTTGAGAATGCGGATGAAGCGTTGAGAAGGTGGATGCATCGAAGCTATGAACTCAGGAATTCTTTGAACACCACTGTTATTCCACTTGGACGAGTTAATTTTGGTCTTGCACGTCACAGGGCTTTGCTATTCAAGGTTATAACAATTTGTTTTTACTTGTTACTAGCTTTGGTCTTAGTTATTTTATTTTGATCACTGCTATAGGATACAGGGTGAAGCTAAATAGTTATCTTTTCTTTTTTTCTAGGTGCTTGCTGATAGGATTGATCTCCCGTGCATGCTGGTAAAAGGCAGCTATTACACTGGAACTGACGATGGGGCTGTGAACTTGATTAAACTAGACAACAAAAGGTATTCATTGACTGTTGTAGTCCAACTTGATTAAAAGTAAGGGATGGTTTTTATGTTATGATTCTAGCTTCCTGATATTGGGCTCAGTTTTTATGTGATGGTACTGATATTTTGCAGAGCCCTAATTCAATCTTTACATTGCAGTGAATACATTATTGATTTAATGGGTGCTCCGGGTGCTCTGATTCCTTCGGAAGTTCCAAGTAGTTTTCTTCCAGTTTCTGGCACTGATACGAGAGTATTTCCTGATGATCTGGACACGTTGCAACATTCTTGCCCTGTACCTGAGAAAGAAATTGAAACGCCAGCATTTTCAGTTTTGGAGGAAACAGATTCCAGATATTCTGGTATTGTGGCAAACTTGTTTAATGGAAGCCATGAAGAAAACAGAGACAGATGTGCTGTTGAAAAGCATCAGACTGAGAGGTTTGAGCATGATTTTGGAAAGCTAATGCAATCACAGCAGATATCTGGCGAAAACTTGCCGCCGTTTTCTGGGAAACCGACTTGTGCACAGAAAGTAAAAGTCAAGAATGTCTCAAAGTATGTCATAAGTGCAGCAAAGAACCCTGAATTTGCGCAGAAATTACATGCTGTCTTGTTAGAAAGTGGTGCATCACCTCCCCCAGATTTGTTTATGGATGTTAATCCACAGAACTTGAGGGAGAAGAGTTTTCTTCAAGACTTCTGGCAAGAAAGTAGCAATGCTATGAATTCTGCTGTTCCACGCAACCCAGAAAAGGTAATTTTAGGATACACTTCCTTTTACTAAATTAGCACAAGTTTCTTTTAATTCTCTCCCACCTGCACACTTGATTTATCTTAAAAATCTGAAGTCTTTGTTTATTTCCATCCACGCTGAATAGGTCGGAGATCAGTTAGCTGAACAAATGAGAGAATCTGAAAGGAACCCCACAGCACTGCAACTGTCAGCTGTTTGTACTTCAGGGGAGGTCGATTTTTCAATGAAGAAAAACTTTGATGTGGATAATATGGGTAAAGTTTCTTCACCGGAAAAGATGGAGATCGGCACTGCTGATGGCGAGCCTTCTGTTTCTGACAGTCATGAACAAGGAATTAATCCATTTCTTGGCGAGGCTGCAAAATGGGAAATTATGTGGGAAGATCTTCAGATTGGCGAGCGGATTGGTATTGGTAAGGTTTGGTCTATCAAACATTAGATTTCCATAGAAGCTTACAAACTCTCTATACCCTGTAGTGGTATCCGTGAGGAACTTTTGATGACCCTTGATACTTAGGAATTGTCTTCTAGCCTTATGCTTGTAGCTAAAATCTAAACACCAATGATTTTCAGTATGGTCTACTAAACTAGCCCTTAGTATCCCGGATTACAAGATCTAATGTGCTCCTTCTCGGTGTTGTTTTTATTGCAGGTTCATATGGAGAAGTTTATCGTGCAGAGTGGAATGGAACTGTGAGTTATGTTTCGGAGGCTTAATCCACTAATTCTTAGAAATGAGGCTTAGTCTGCGCTTTCTAAAACCCGGGGATTGCTATCTTACACATGGATTTCTTGGACTGATTTGTGTTTCTAATTTCAGGAAGTGGCTGTTAAGAAGTTTCTGGACCAAGATTTCTCTGGTGATGCATTGACACAGTTCAGATCTGAAGTAACTCCAGATCTTTTAATCATAGACATATATGTTTCTGTAGAGTTACTTGCAATCTATTTAATCATAAATGTTTTATTTTGTTCCGATAGATTGAAATAATGTTGAGGTTGCGGCATCCAAATGTTGTTCTTTTCATGGGAGCAGTTACTCGGCCGCCAAATTTTTCCATTTTGACAGAGTTTCTACCCAGGTTAATCCTCATGCTCTTCTTTTTAAAATTCCTGAATGGACCACGTGGACTGCTAGTTGATTTCTGGTCCTCTTTTGTACATAAACTAATGGGTTAGACTTTCATGATACTATGCAGAGGGAGTTTGTATAGATTACTCCATCGACCAAATCATCAGCTTGATGAGAAGAGACGAATGCGGATGGCACTTGATGTGGTAAGCATGAGTTTCATTGTTTGAATAAAAGGCTCTAGGCGTTACTGCTATATTGCCAAAGTTCACCTAAACACTTGCCCTCTATGTGATTGTATTGCAGGCAAAGGGGATGAACTACTTGCACACCAGCCACCCAACTGTAGTACATAGGGATTTGAAATCTCCAAACCTTCTTGTTGATAAAAATTGGGTCGTGAAGGTTTGTGATTTTGGATTGTCACGCATGAAACATCACACGTATTTGTCCTCAAAATCAACTGCAGGAACGGTCAGTTACTAACTCTAATGGAACCATTCCTTATTTCTCTGAATCATAAATCTCTGTGGCAAAGTTAAACGTAGCAACTTACTAGATAAAATACCCTGCTAATGGCTGTGCAGCCCGAGTGGATGGCTCCAGAAGTGTTGAGGAATGAACCAGCTAATGAAAAGTGAGTGAAATTTTATTTACGAGAATCATATACATGTTAGTACAGAAGTATTGAGTGGTGTGCTTGCGCAGATGTGACGTGTACAGCTTTGGTGTTATATTGTGGGAGCTAGCTACATCACGCATACCCTGGAAAGGTTTAAACCCGATGCAAGTCGTTGGAGCTGTGGGATTCCAAAATCGTCGCCTTGAAATCACAGATGATATTGATCCAACCGTTGCACAGATAATCCGTGATTGTTGGCAAACGTAAGTCCACTTCCTCACTCTAAAATCCTTAAAATCTAGCAAGTAGCTGTATGATAGTATGAATCCATGTTCTGAAGATAGCTCCGAACCTTATGTTCAGCTAGCTTGAGTGGTAAAAGAAATTTCCATAGAAATGGGTCAGTGTTTAGGTTTTGATTGGAATCATCATCTGTTAGCATGCATTTGGGTGGAGTAAGCTATAAGGTGTGAGATTATTTATTTTATTTTGTGTGAAGGGAACCGCATTTACGGCCATCGTTTACGCAACTGATGCGAAGTCTGAAGCGGCTACAGGGTCTAAACAAAAGCAAGAGAGGGAACACAAGTGAAAGTTTGATGTAAAGATATTTTTAGACAGAAGCTGGTTACATCACCTGGTCTGGTTCAAAGAGCCAAATGGGTGGAGGAGTGCCATTTTTTTTTCCTTTTGCTTTTGCTCTTTTACGGTCAGATGATGAAAGATTGTGGGGTTTAGGGAAAAGCTTGTGGAGTTCAATCGAAGTGGGAGCTCAACAACAAACAAACAAACAAACAAATCCCTATTACAACCCCTTTGTAACTAGTACTACTATTATTATTGTTGTTGTTACTTGTAACAACAAAAATTAGGAGAATGAACAGAAGAAAAAAAGGAAGAAAAGAATACAAGTAAGCCTACCGAGTTCTTTTTTTTTTCTTTTTGGTTTGTGATTTGCCCCCAAAATCTGGTAAATGTAAGAAAAAACATGTGGGGGTTATTGTAAGAGCTTTTTTTACATAAGCTCTGCTAACTCTTGTAAAAGTTAAAATGAAAGTGTAAAAAAAAGATGAAGATATGACCTTCAAAAGAAACAGAGAAACGTTTGATCTGTTTATGTTTATGTAAATTTTCTTTAATCTCACACTTGAACATTGCTAACAGATTCTGAGTGAGTGGCATGGTGAGATTCAGCAACTATTATTTGAACACATTTTTTAATCTTTTTATTATGTAAAAGAGAAGTTGGATTCTGAAAGCTCAATATAATAAAGGAGAGAAGCATACACTTGAAATTGAAAAATTAAATTTTTTGTAAGTAAAAAGAAAAACAAAAGCTGCGATGGCTGCTGCGACGGTGCTCCGCCATTTCACGCCAATCTCATCCTCCCTCAAACCGCCGTCTCGCCACCACCGCCGATTCCTCCACCACAGCTTATCCCCCAAACTACCCTTACACTCTCCCCCTTCTCTCCTCAAATTCGGCGCCGAAAACTCCGAGCCCCAACCTCCACCGTCTCTCCCGGAGACCGATTGTCCTGTCCCGCCGGAACAGCAGCCGATCAACGAGTACCAATCCCTCTCCTCCTCTTTCCCTTTCTCCTGGGCCTCGGGAGACCTAGTCGAGTACTCTTCTAGGCTCTTCCTCACCGGCGCTTCTTTCGCGTTTTTCGTCGGGTTGCCCGTCTCCTGGTTCGGATCCGTCGGACCCGAGTACGAGCCCGTCAAGAGGATACTCGCCGCAAGCTCCAGCGGGATCTTCGTCGTCACGCTCGCTGTCGTGCGGATGTATCTCGGTTGGGCTTATGTCGGAAACCGTCTCCTCAGCGCCACCGTCGAGTGTATGTTTCTTAAAAAAAAACACTCTTTTTGGTGTCTGAAAATTAGCGAAACAACATGTGATCATGTCTGAAAAATATGAAAAACCTCTTCTTGCAGTAGTGTTTCGATTGTGTTCTTCATTGTTGTCTTGTAATGAATCTGGGTTTAATGTTATCTCGTTGCAGATGAAGAAACTGGGTGGTATGATGGTCAGGTTAAGATCATGTCTCTCTCTCTGTATGTTGGTTAAGCTCTGTGTAGAAGAAGACATCATTTGTGTTGGTTTATACTTATATACAGGTATGGGTGAAAACACCTCAAGTCTTGGCACGTGACCGTCTTCTTGGTTCTTTCTCGGTACAGCTATGATCATATATAAACTATACTATTTAGTATCGCGTGTGAGATCTGTTGATTTTGTTTTTTTTGTTTTTTTATGTTTGTGGTTTGGTCTCTTAGGTGAAACCAGTCCTTACCAGATTGAAAAACACGCTAGTGGTTCTCGGGTTATCGCTCATTCTTGTCGTGAACCTTGGTAATTCTCCGATCGCGTCATCTTACAAGACGTATAAGGACCCTAGGGATAGATCTTCGATGCCAATCCCAGGAGCCTACAATGATGAAACAGCAAGAACGTTTGAACCAGAAGCTTTCTGCGGGGAACCTTCTTCAGATGAACCTTCTTCAGATGAACCGTCTTCAGATCTTCTGTAAAAATCTCTTAATCTTAAATACAAGTACAAGACTTGTCATAGTAAATATATCTTGTACATTCTTGTATATTGTCTCTTGATAAATCAAAACTCATTAATTACTAGGTTTCGAAATTAGCAATATCAGTTGTTAGACAAGGTCGGTTCATGGATACTGAAACATTGATACTTTCATCTCTGAAACTCTTTGCTTGCCTCCACATAATATCAGTATATCACCAAGATACTTTTCATAATATCTGCCTGGTTGTCATGTACCAAAATACTTTTCATAATTTCAAATTATGAATCTTTTTTTTTTTCTCAAATTATGAATCTAAGAGCTTAAATTAGCAAATGCATTTTGTGCTTCTAGAATGAGTTTCGGTGAGTCAATCAGATAACTAACAAATTGATAATAAACAACTGAGTCAAACATAACAAGATTAGTATTTAATAACAAACAATCATTTTATCTTATAAATCACAATTACACACCCATTTCTATTATTGTCAAACCGCATCAATAAAAACTAGTGTCTCGTCTCCATTCTACCTTACATTCAACCAACACCTGAGAGGGAGAAAGGAGGATCTAAAACAAGAATCCGCTATAAAGAAAAAGAAAAAAATGAAAACCCTAATAATATGGTGCCTTGTCTCTCAAGCAATCATCCTAACGTGCAACTCAGCCGGCTCAGGAAGAGGAGACGTCGATTTCACCATAGTCATAAAAAACGAAATGCACCACTTCAAAAAACCAGCGGTTTTCTACCATTGCACATCGAAAAAGAAAGACATGGGGTGGCACAGATCGGTCCCGTCGACAGAGTATCATTGGAGCTTCAAAGTCCCCAAGTTCGGTAACGGCGTGATGATCCACAAATGTGAGTTCAGGTCGAGGCTAGGAACAGCGAATATTGAGATTGACACGTTGTCTACGACAGCGATTCTGTGTGACGGGCATATATGCGAATACGCGGTTAGACGTAACGGGATTTATTTTATTGGATACGAGTTGTATTATCCGTTTGGAGTGTTTATAGAATTGTCGAGGCCCGTGGAGAAGCTAGTCGAGCCGTGGACGCCTTGGTCGCCGCAACAGCTCAAAGCTTTGCACCGCAGCAAGGACTACCATCATTGATCAATACATATATTGACTACTACATCAAATATTGTTGATTATGGAATATGACTTAAATCTCGGTGCACCAGTAAAAAAAAAAAGCATCGGTTGAACTAGATGAAATTTAGTAGATAAGAAAGTTGTCCGAAAGGAAAAAAAAAATCTGAAAGTTCGTAAATTATTCATTTACATAATCAATATACAAATCACATAGGACACTCATTTTTTTTCGCAATTGTGTTCTTTCTAAGTTTTCTTAATTTTTCGTGTTTGATTTGCATTTGTTCACTAACAAAAAATGATCATATATGTATATGAAAACAAGATAACAAGATGCAGAGTTCAGAAAGAAACATGTTTTGTTTCTTTCCCTTTATGTAAACTTGGCAACTTTGAGATCATTACACAATCAACTCCAACAGCAGGAAGAGTTATGTTATTAATTTGTTTTTTTTTTTTTGGCTTAAGCTCCATATTTTGGGGCCTTCCAGAGTTTGAAAGCAACTTCATGGATGAACCGATCAGCTGGTATAACAAGATTTCCAGAGAGCTACAATGAAGAAAAAAAAGAGAAACACAAAAAACTCTTCAGACAAGCCATGTACTATATTATTACAGAGGAACTTGCATAACGTTGAAGCCATATATACCTTTCTGAGAGCTTCAAATGATAATGTATCAACTAAGTCTCTCCGAGTCACCCCATCTTGCCATTGAGCTACCAACATAGGGCAGTAGTCTCTGTAGGTTGAACCAAACTCAGTCATGAACAAAAAAAAACAGTAACTAACTTTCAAAAGCGTTCTTAATCAAATACTTACCGAACATCATCACGTGTCTTTTCACCACGCATGGTGTAGCTCTGACGCGGGACAAGCCCTGCAAAAGCGTGGTTTAAACCTTCTTGTTGAGTCTTGACAGGAAAAAGTGAAGCATCTTTGTCTGTGACAGAGCCATAGCTGAGAACAACGGAGAGATGCAAGCGAGGAGCAATCTCTGAACCCGGCTGAGCCATTTTCATGATACTACCGATCAAAGAGTCGAGCATTCCCACGTTATCACCATCTATATGCACAAAAACCGAGTCGTACAGGCTCACGTCCAAGCACTTTCCTCCTTCAAATCCAAGCAGCTTTAGTAGTTCAGTTGCTGTGGCATCAGAAGGAGATGAATCACTCTTTTGGTATGTTTCACTGAGTTGTAAGCCAATCAGTTTTCCGAAAGAAGTCAGAGTAGAACTATCCGTGACCAAAGCAGCCTTGAGTCCCATAAACCTGCATCATCATCATCTTCACAATTAATTATTGAAGAGAGTAGAAAAAACTATGGAGATGAGAGAAAAGGTCAAACCTTTGAGACAAAGAAGAGATCTCATGTTCACTTCCCTTAGCTTTAAGGCCACTCTGTTACAATAAAACAAACAAATTATAGGATGTTTAACCTCTAGTGCCTCATGAATACAAGAATGCAAACACATGTGTCAATCAATATACACACTCGTATTGTTGATTATCTGTCGATAAAAAAAAAAAAAAGGTGATTTAACAGAGAGTAAAGAAGTATGTATCTCTCACAACAATAGAATAAGCTTCTGAAGCATCCAGCAAATGGGAGAACTCTCGAACTATCCTCTCCTTCTCTGTTTCTGCAACAATTGAATAACACACCAGCGTGTAAATATTCCAGTAGCAAAATAGCAAAAAGCGCAGGCAATGTAGCACGAGAGAAGATTCAAATGATGCATGAAAAGTCTAAAATGCCATCCTTATCAGAATGGTCTGGATCTCTAATCAAAGGGATCACAAGTGACTCATAAAAATCAAGGTCTGATCCAGCTCAATTCTGATCGACACTAGTCCCAATCAAAGGATCGCCAACACAATCCGAAGAAACTATAGCGATTATGACCGAAACTGTTTGACGAATCAACGAAAGGAAGAGAGAGAGAGAGAGAGAGAGACCTGGAGGTGCATGAGGGAGGCTCAAGAAGCCGCAGCTAGCGACGGAAGCGAGAGAATGAATGTGAGTATGTGACGAGTCGACGACTCGAGCCAAGCCGTCACCGTACAGAACAAGTGCTTTGCTTGGTTTGTCCGCCATTCTTGTCAAAAAGCTCGACGAGAGGAATCGATTGTGGGAGAGAAAGAGAAGGGAATACCAAATTTGATCTCCCGACAAATGTAATACTTATATACAAGTCTTGTAATAATAAAATTTAATAAATATTTTCTCCGCTTCAAAAAATATATATACTAAAAATTTCACACATATTAAAATTTGTTAATTAATTATTTTTACGATTTTTAATCAATTAAAAATTAATAAACATAACTAAAATTTTAAAAAAATTTACAATTTACCAATATTAACTGATAAAGAATCTATTAAAAAAAAAGGTATATTTTTGTATATAATGGATATTTTCCATAAATAATTTATTCAACAGAATGTACAGACAGAACAAACAACAGCTACCACAAAAATTCTCAAAAACATAAAACATCTGTATCCCTGTCTATATCTACAACTTCGATCACATAACACAAAGAGCATCTCAAACTCCAAACCAATGTCTATTTTTACGTAATGTATATATATGTTTGCAATAATTTCTATAGCACAAGAGGAGGAGGCAGAGTGTCATAGCGCGAGTCTTGTCTTAATAGGCTTGAGCTTCAACCCCATGTTTTCAGGGGAGAGAAGCTCGGGCGAGATTCTCGTTGGACTCAAAGGACTTCTTGGGCTTACGCTCTGTGTCGGACGGTACAAACCGTATCCCATCAAAAAGTATTCCATCGGTATTACCATCGCCTGTGGCTGTTCTTCTGTCACCAGTGATCCGCTTCCTTGTACCTCGACTAGTGCGCCGTATCGTCTGTCTAGCTTTGTGGTCATGTGAACGGCTTCAGAGTGGTAAGCTGAGTTTTCGCCGATGAATATTAAAGTTCTGCATTGTAGTTTCCTTAACCCTTCGCTTAGATCCACTCTCCTGTTATTCACACAACACCAAACCAGTGTAAATATAAGATGATATTTTTTCAGGTTATTAATGAAAACAATAGTGAGGAACGATGATAACTACCCGTTGATTGCTTCAAGGTATCTCCATACATTTGTACTCTGCCGCTCGCAAAGCAACTGTATAGTTGAGAGAACACAACATTCAAATTTTAATTTCCAAAAATGTCAGAGACTTGCAAAGAAAAACAAAGGAGAAGAGAAGAAAGGTATTCACTAACTCTTCTGCATTCTTGAACAATATCAGATTCTGGAACTTGAGCATTACCACGAACTTCCTATGATAACATATGTCAAAATCATACTCCCTCCGTTTCATATTGTAAGTAGTTTTAGGGAAATTTTTTTGTTTCAAAATGTAAGTAGTTTTCGTATTTCTAGGTAACTTTTACATTTATTGAATACATTGTGACCAATCAAATTAAATAGACTTATTTTTTAGTGGTTAAATTATATCTAACCTATTTATTATAAAATACTTTTTATAAACATAATAATTTTCTTAATCTTCGCGCTTTTAGCCAAAACTACTTATATTATGAAACGGAGGGAGTATTATTTTTCTGATGCATTATATACAAATGCAAAAAAATATTTACAAGAAACTTTATAGTATTAGTACATGAGAACTGAGATAATACCTTGCTGAAGTACCGTTTTAGTAACAATTCTTTAACCACCCCACACATGCCATAGTAGTAAAGTAAATTAGACATAACCTGCATAAATTATGAAAATATATGATATGAGAATTAGATAATCAAGTTCGTAACCACCAACGAAGATGCCATTGTGAGAAGAAACAAACCTTATTGCACAACCATTCAGACCAAGAAGGCGCTTGGCACAGTGGAGAGACGAGTATTAATCCCAGAACTCTCTGCCTGTACTTCATCTGTTAGAATTAAAGTTTCAAGGAAAATTTAAAAAACTAGATATCAAAAATTATATGCGTAAGAAATGTACTTTTACTATCAGATCATAAATACTTACAGCAAATAAGGTCAGAATGTAAGCTCCTGCCGTGACACCCATACACATTACTGCACCAAGTCTGGATAAGAGCCAATAAGCAATAAAGTAAAAGGAAATTAGAAAATTTTTAAAAAAACAACAACAAGAATATAAGCAGCTTAATAAACTAAACACTCACAAATAAAACTTATGTGAATTTTTACCCGAAATAGTTAAGAACCTCGACTATCTGGTCTGCTAAGTCATCAGCTGAGAGCAAAGGAGCATCAACACCGATCACTGGAGCTCCCAACTGCAATGACTCTTGAAAAAATCGATGCAATAAGGGATATGAATTGCATTATAAAAAGGAATGCCATAGCAGTTAAACATGAGTTACCAACCTCATGGCCAATAGGACTGATGTGATAAATGCAAAAGTTGTGGAGCAACAAGGAACTAGCTTCTGGACAAAACAACAACCCTTGAAAGGAGAACATATCTGCATCAAGACGAACGCAAAATATTACAATCAAGCACCAACTCAAAATATTACAAACAAGCATAACTGAACATAAGTAGCTAGAGATGAAGAATTATAGTGCTTACAATTAAGAGCAACATCAGGATATGTGATAAGAGCAGGTTTATCAGGATCTCCACAAACGGCAACACATACCGGGCCATAGGTAGTCTCCACAAGGTGTTCCTGTGAAATTAGAATTTAATTCAGTGAGCAATTACTCTATGAAATAAATGAATATTGCATAGATTAGGACCACCTTCACCTATAACGTTCATTCCTCTTGTGATATTATTTACTTGATTTAGAAAAAAACAAATAATTTTAAAAATGAGTACCAACGCTTCCCATTAAAATCACATACTCATAACCAGTAGATACGGGTACATCAAAAGGGATCATACAAAAATATTACCATAAGAACCAGAACAATGAGAATAAAAATACAATCCTTAGAATTTTTTTAAAAAAGTGATCCAAGAAGTGTTGTATTATATATGGATTAATAGATCAAATACACACACGTTCCATATAAACTGAGACATGCATTGGAGAAAGACATGAAAAGACCAAACCTAAAGCAGAATCAACGAACCAGATGATCAGACAACACCATTTCGATATTTTACCGACACAGCAAAAGTATCATTCCAGTTTCAGCTCCAAACAATAAAGAAACATCTCCCCAGCCATTGTTTTATTACGAAACGATCCCAGAAAATTGCTAAAACCTCTCATATCATAATCAAAACCAAAGCAGGGGATAATAATAATAAATAAAATCCATATAAATAATGATAAATAATAACTTAAATAAAGCAGCTCAAAGAATGCAGAAAGCAAGAAAAAAAACCAATAAACTACCATTTCTCCTATCGTGTTCATCCCGTAACATAAACCAAACAGAATCCTAAAAGCTCTTAACAGAACACAGAAGCTTGTAAGATCATTTACCTGTCCTCCAAGAGACATTGCCTCCATATCAATGGAGACAGAACCGCTTGAATCCCCCATCTCCCTCTCTCTCTCTCTCTCTCTCTCTCTCTCTCTCTCTCTCTCTCTCTCTCTCTCTCTATCTCCTCTGTATATTTCAAAATAAGCTGAGAGTTTTATCTATCTTTCCATGAACTTCTCTCCTCTCTCTCACCAAAACGATGGCTATCTTCGTTTTTTTCTGTTTATAAATAGAAGACTTGCGACTTAAAATATATTTTAAAAAATTAACAGAAAACTCGTTGCGCGACCCGTACTGAGTCACCGACGGTCGACTCGGGTTTAATGTAGGATGACGGACCAGCTTAAAAATATAAAATCACAGGGGACTAACTAGATACCATGATCAACTTAACCTTGGTTAAGGGACCGACAGTTTTTTATTCCTCTTCTATATTTTACATTTTCACCCCTATATTTTCTTAATCGTTCAAATTGATCCCACGCACTTTTTATTCTACTCTATTAACCCAAAACATGTCGGCGACCTCTTTTTCATACTTTATTTTCTGTTGCTTTCATGGACACCGTATGTGTACCTTATTTATATTTTCATCAGAAAATTAAATAGAACTTTATGAATATGAAGAGTGAGGTTAGAAGAAGAGAGTAAAAACTTTCTCTACGAATGGAGGGGCGATAGTGATTCATATAATAGTAAAGGGGCTAAAATAAAGAAATGTGGTTTTAGAAATAAAAGTCCGCGTACTGTTGACTTTATGACTTAAATTGGTTTTAGACGGGACACGGTGTATCCAGGAGACAGGATGATGAATCCTCAGCCGTTGGATTTAAACTTGTTTTTGTCGTGTTTCCTTTTTATGTTTAGTCTTCTTTCTCCCTATTGTGAAATATGAACACCGTGTGGTTTTGCTATAGTAAAAAACGGGGCCCATTGCATTGGAGAGTGAGAACACACATGTCGTTTTCTTGTCGAGTTGGTATGTGTCATTTGCACCCAACAAGAGCGTGAAACCATAAGTCCCTTTTGCTTAATTATAAATCCGGCTAAAACTTTGAAATTTCCTTTTTCTTTGGTCAAAATTATAATTTTTATTTTCACAATTTTCAAATTTTCTTTATTATAATTCGTTTTCCACATCTGAGCATCATAATTAAGTTGACCATGACATCAAAATAGAAAACAAACAAAGACATTTAATCAGTTTTTAATGATCGGGGAAATATCAGTTTCAAAAAAAAAAAAAATGATCGGGGAAATATTTAAAACCTAAGATTTATTGGGATTCCAGCTTTTAAACATGTAAAAACGTAGTAAATTATTTTAAATTTTTAATAGAAGAATCCGTATCTCTTAAATCAACTTCATTTGATTGACTGATTTATTTCCTTTTTCGGAAACGTAGGATATACATTGACTAATTGATATAGCAAGCACACAATCTTTATTACGGCGTAATAAATACTCATTTATTTTAATCGTGCTAGTTAAACTTCATTGATTTATCAAACGTGTATTGACTTGAATGGTGGTAATGACAAACTCGATGGAAGATTCTCAATCACATTGTGTTGTGCTTATGGCATTTTTTATATACTAGTGTATTCTTATTTTCAAATTATATGATTGATTGCAACGCAACAACTTAAGTCACATTTAAAAGTTTGTTTAATTTAATATTTAGATATCAAAAGGGCGACGAATTCAAAATGAAAAGCTCATTAGTCACCGAATTAATGTACCTATATTTTATTTTCTAAGTAATAATTACATATTAGTGCCATTGCATTCTTAGCATCTATCACCAGCTTTTGTTTTTATATATAGTTCTTTTTATCTTATGCTTTCCATGGAAATATTTTAATGATTAACCCACCAAACATGTTTCTTAATCTTTACATTTAGGATACCATTTTAATATGTATGTTCATATCATCAGATGATGTAATCATCACCTAGGAGACTTGGAAATCATGTATTTCAGCGTATGTTCATTTTTCTTCTTTCTAGTGTTCATGTTCAATTCTATTATAACATATTGTTATTTGATTTACAATTTAACATTCTCAACTGCCAGAAGGAGTAGTGGAAATAATGATTTGAAATAGTTTATAACAAATTAAGGAATAAAGTATAAAAGTCGGTTATTTATTTTATGGGGTCTTCTGATTTCGATCTATTGGTCACACTACTGATTACAAAAAAAAAAATTGCTTATTTTTAATTTCCTTCTAAAATGCCAGGCAGTTTCCTTGCATATGATTGAATTGTTGTTTTCAGCTTTTATTTTTTAAAAAGAGGGGAGACTTTCGATTTCATTTAAGAACCATGCAGTGGTTGTTTGATGAATTAAGTGACCAACAGTAACTGTTGCCCTAATTTCTGATTAATGAGGGCACGTGTGACGCCATATTACTCAACTTTAAAGCTTAGCTTAAGATTTGGTTAATATTAAATAAATAAATAATTTTGTTGCTGTCTCCATCTCGCCACCATCACTCATCAATCTGATATACGAATCTTCCCATTATGTAGATATGCATATGCTTCTACACGAAATCTTCGCCGACAACATTTGTGTAGTAAATAGTAGTATATAGATACGTCCACACGCTGAAAGAAGCATACTGTTTTGTAGTGAAATTGTGTAGAATATATCACCAAAAGGCATATTCAAAAGTTACGTACATTAGTTTTGTTTCTTACATTATCTAGTGACATTTCTTTGCTTTTAATCCAATTCATTACATCATGGCTATTGTCTTACATGGAAGTTGTTGCAAATGTTAACCACGTGTCCATCCGTAGACACTTCCATTACTTCAAGTTTACAGAAGTTGAGATTAAAACATTCGTACTTCTCGAAGTGAATCCTACAATTTTAGAATATTCCTGAGATAGTTTTTCTTGTGTGTGTGTTGTTATTTCTTGCGTAAAGAAGGGTTACTGTTGTGTTGTAAATAGTGGTTTCATACGACGAATATTATAGAACCAATCTTGAAATCTCATGTCATCAAAACCATATCAAGGTATCCTTTTCAGTTTCCACAGCCAAAAAGCTACATCAACTTACAAAATTTTACTCATTTTACCATTTGAACTATTTTGCCACAACCAAAACTCCATCAATATCTCTGAAGTTGTGAAAATACAATTAATGGGATAAAAGCTCAGAAAGGAGAACACGAAGGCCCATTAATATTGACAGAGCAATGCAATGATAAAAACAATAAAAGCCCAATAATTGAACTTATCGAAGCTCCTTGTTATATCTCAAACTCTGAATCATTTCCAGTTGTAGCAGTGTGCCTGCATCTCTGACTACTTCACCTTGACTAATTACCCAACTGATAACGTGATAAGTAATACCTGAACTGGAGAACATGTTCATGCACCTGCTGGTTTTCCTCTTGATCTCTATTTCTCATGAGCCATAGTTTAGAGAACCAAGCAAAACTATCTAGTAACTGAATCAATTACACTATTACCTAGTATATCCAATAACTATATGCATACCTTAGAGAAGCTTTTATCTGATCTAACGGTCTTAAATCTATTGAACAAGATTTTGCCGGTCGTTATTTCGTTATTTCAAATTCGATATCTTTTAAAATAAGAAACAAAATATTGTTAAATTATATTATGTTTTTAAAATAAAAAAAATAAAAAAAAAATAGTTACAAAAAGAATTTTTTAAAAAAATATTTTTGACGTCGTTAGCAAAACACTAAATCTTAAATCCTAATAACCCTTTAGTAAACCCTAAACCCTTGGATAAATCCTAAACTCTAAATCAAAATCACTAAACACTAAAACACTCGAGGGTTTAGGGATTAGTATTTAGGGATTTAGTGTTTTTCTCACGAAGTTAAATTTTTTTTTTTGTAATTACTACTATTTTTTTTCTTTTTATCTTTAAATTTTAAAAACATAATATAATTTGACAATATTTTTTTTCTTTTTTAAAAAAATATCGAATATGAAATAACACAATCATATTGGTTGGTGAACCCAAGAATAATTCTTTGGCAAATGGATAAGAATATAATAATATTTAATAATCTAATGGTCTTAAAATTAAACCAAAACAATTATAAATTACTGTAAAAAGTTAAAAGAAGGATGGTAATAATTAATATAAATAGTTTATCCACCTGGTAACTAATCACAACTCCACGACGAGAGGAAAAAAAAAAAAACTCAGAGAGACAACAATCAAATGGCCATGATCACGCGCAACACCGCCACGCGCCTCCCTCTCCTCCTCCGATCTCAACGCGCCGCCGCCGCGGTCTCTCACATCCACACGTCCCTACCCGCTCTCTCCCCATCGACGTCGCCGACTTCCTACACCAGACCAGGTCCTCCTTCGACCTCATCTCCTCCTCCGCCGGGTCTCTCGAAGACGGCGGAGTTCGTGATCTCGAAGGTCGATGACCTCATGAACTGGGCTCGCAGGGGATCGATCTGGCCCATGACCTTCGGCCTCGCGTGCTGCGCCGTGGAAATGATGCATACGGGTGCTGCTCGCTACGATCTGGATCGATTCGGTATCATCTTCAGGCCTAGTCCTCGTCAATCGGATTGTATGATTGTCGCCGGGACGCTTACTAACAAGATGGCTCCTGCTCTTCGCAAGTACGTCTTCTTTCGTTAGTGTTGTTGCTCTGCTTGTTGATAGGCGCGTTTGAATTAGAGTTTCGAGATATTGTGATTTGAGTGATTTAGTTTTGGAATTATCTCTTTCCTGGCGATTTAGGGTTCATGTATTCTGATTGTGCTGCTTGATTCGTGTCAAATTGAGAGTTACTGTATGATTGATTGTAAGACTGACCATACCGTTAGTATACATTGTATAGCGTAGATTCTTGAAACTTTGGTTCAAAGTCCTGAGCATACAGAGATGAAGAGTAGCTGCTGCACTATGCAGTGAGTTATATATCTCGTTTCATGTAACCTCTGTGCTTGTCTTTTGTGAGGGAGATAAAAGGATTTTAGATTATCTAGCTTGGGGAAACATGTGATCATGGGTTGGTCTTACTAATTAGAGGTTGGAGATTCATTGTTATTATTATGTTTTGTTTGATCTTATATGTAGCTCCTTCTGCTCACTGTTTAGAATCTTCCTTGCTTGGTTGTAATTGGGACCTGATTTCCATTTTATTGCGAGGTGTGTTGTTAATGGAAAATTGATATCCGACACACTTTGACAAGATTCCTTATTTTTCTTGTTTGATGTTATGAAGCTTTCATTCAGCTGCAGAGCCTATTTTCTTGAAATTAGAATCTTGTTGTCAAGAAACGTATGTCTATGTTTTTTTTTTTTTAAATGGTAGGCAGCTGAGCTTATATACTAATGATGCTTTTAGGCCCCAGACACTAGAGATAGAATATACACCAAGTCAATCTACTAGCTACAAGTAACCACGGGTTCTCAAAACATCAACCACCGAGACGTTCAACTTTTTGATGCATTTGATAGATGATTGATGTTGGTGTGGCTTTGCTCTTATGCTGAATTATCTATTAGTGATCGAACTAGTATTTAGGGATAAAACTCTCTCTTCAACCCACACACAAATCAAGTCTTGAATCTGGCAGAAGTCTTATATGTGGATCAGTTCAAATGTTTTAATGCTTCTGTTCTTGTTTATCCTGTTTAAAAGAAGTTTTTAGTTTTCTAATATCTCGAAACAATGATAGGGTTTATGACCAAATGCCGGAGCCAAGGTGGGTGATATCGATGGGAAGCTGCGCCAACGGAGGTGGATACTACCACTACTCCTACTCAGTGGTTCGAGGCTGTGACAGAATCGTGCCAGTCGACATCTACGTCCCTGGATGCCCTCCAACCGCTGAGGCATTGCTCTATGGACTACTCCAGCTTCAGAAGAAAATCAACAGGCGCAAGGATTTCTTGCACTGGTGGAACAAGTGATCAAAACCCTTCTTACCAATGCCAAAGCTTGGGGCTAAATAAAACGTGGACGTTTCAATGCAACGTTTATGGTGGAGATGCCATGTGAAAGAGTGCACTTTTAAGTTTGTTTGTGGAAACTTGAATAAACATAAAAATTCTGTTGTCCGACTCCTTTTTGTTATATCTACCAGTTTATCAGCTAAAAGATTCTTCTGATTCTTGTTAAATTATTCGCATGTGTGTGTGTAATTTATGCATAGACGAGCCAGTGGGCCTAAAGATTCTTTTGATTAATAGGGCCGTTAACATTAGGCCCATAACAACCCTAACCATAAAAAATTGAACGAGCCCATCTTTTTCTTCATATATTATAGAAAATCTATAAATATCAATCGAGAGAGAAAAAATTGTTTAGAGAGAGAGAGATCTTCGAGCCAGCGACACAGTATTGTTAATCGATCGTCGCCGAGAAAAGACGTAAGCAATGTCTAACGAGCACAAGAAAAGACTCGAGTCAAGGTAAACGAACTAACGATCGATTATTCTTTTCAAATCTTGTTTAATCATCAGTGTTTTAACTGATTACTCTTCCGGATTGTTAGGTTAGAGTGGGAAGGTTTCATCGAGACGAAGATCAAAAGTGATGGAAATTGCCAGGTAATAAATACTAATTAATTAATGTTTTCTTAATCCCTCCTTTATCACATCATTAATGTTTGTTAATTATTATGTTACAGTTTAGCTCTTTAGCTGATCAGCTCTTCAGGTGCCCCGAGTATCATGAGAAAGTTCGAGAAAGAATAGTTAAACAGGTATCAATCAAGTTTGCAGATTGTTATTTTTTTTTTATTTGTTAGCATCTCATGATGATGTTATATTGAATTGTTTCAGCTTAAAACTTGTCCAAAAATTTATAGAGAGTTTGTTGAGATGGACTCGAGTAAAAAAAGAGCAAACGATCTTCCCAAAGACTACTCCGAGTATGTCAAGAACATGTCCAAAAGCGGCGTGTGGGGTGATAGCGTTACGTTGCAGGCAGCTGCTGATACGGTTAACTTCTATATAATAATCTCTTCACTTTGGTTTTTTTATTCTCTCGCTCGTTTTTAGCTCAATGAACAAGTATTCGCGATTATGCAGTTTGGGGTGAAGATAGTAGTCATTACGTCAGAGAAAGAAGTACCTTCCATGGAGATTGTTCCCAAGTCTTTGACGCTCGAGAGAGCTGTTTACTTGAGCCATTTGGTTGGGGTCCATTACAACTCCATCTACTTGAAAGGTTTGTTCACTTTCTTCTTATCCTGGAGAGCATACCGTATATAATCTTTCTTCTTCGCAAGTCGTATTGTTCATCTTGTTGGTTGTTTCAGGTTCAGAGACAGATCCTGCTCCCTTGGAGCTTCCGGGGAAGAGTAAGAATAAGAGTGAGAATAACAAGGAGACACAAGGGAGGAATGAGAATGACAAGCACAAGAACAACGAGAATAAGAAGAATGACAGAAGCAAAAGTAAGAAGAAATAGCAACATGGAGGAGGTCTATTAGTACTACCACTACCAGATACCTTACTATTCCCCTGAGTTGTTTCAAACGCAAATATCTACATTTGTGCTTGTTGTTTCATTTGGGAAACATATATGCTAAGAAGTTAGAGCCTAACTTTGTTGCTTTGACAGTTGAGAGCATAATAAACTTTGTCATCTTCAAAAGCCAATTTATTGGAACCTTAAAGAAACAAATAGCTTGAATGATCCATCATTATTCATTACATTACACAGTCCAATATGTGACTCAAAGCCAGGTCTGTCACTAAAGAAAAAAACACTCAAGATTTTGTTTAAGAGCGTAGAGTACTCTCTTTTGTATGATTATTCAGGTGCTAATGCTTCTTGAGAGCGTTCATCTTGTCTCTGAGGTAATAAAGTTTCGCTCTTCTTACCCTCTTCTTGTCCAGGACCTTGATCTCCCTCAGGTTTGGCGAATACCTGTCATCAAAACACCACCACTCACATATCAGCATCTGTTCTCATAAAATGAGCCTTTGGTGCATGCTATATGAGGCTCTAGAAATGTAAATCAATCTTTGCCTTTATCCCAAGAGAGAGAGAGAGAGAGAGAGAGAGAGAAAGAGGGAGGCCAGAAGGTTGAGATACTTACAAAGGGAACATGGATTCGACTCCCACTCCAGCCACAAGCCTTCTAATCCTAAATGTAGAGTTAAGACCAGCATTACGCCTTGCAATGACAATGCCCTTTACGATTGAAACACGTCTCTTGTTCTCAGGCACTTCCTGTTTCAAACCAACGAAGTTAAAAGAAACAAAGCCTGTGAGAATACAATCTGGTTATCTCTCTACGAGTTTCAATAGTAGTTACCACTTTAAGCTGAACAATGTAACCGGGCCTTATCTCCGGTATCTCTCTACGAGTTCTCACTTCCTCCACAGCCTCCTTGTCTACAATCTGCAGAAGGTTGTGACTTCTGTAAACGTGAAGTGATTAATATATCCATGACCAATCGTTAAAGATTGGATTGTACCTGCATGATATGCTTGGCGGTTTTATCAAGCCGCTTGAACTTGATTCTCGGAGGCGCATCAGGAGCTGACACAGGGAATCCTTGAGGAGCAGACTGAACAGAATCTCCAACGGTGGAAAAGCACCTCGATGAATACGTTAAGTTATGTTTCTGCCAAACATTATGCCAATCACCATTAAAAGCCAGAGAGTGTCTAAACTAAATGCCAGTGTGACCAAAACATCCAGGAAAGCTATAAAGCAGAACAATTTGTGAAAGCATATAACTTTGAAATAACAAGAGCACGAAACTGGTTCCTCTGCATCTACATAACCTATACTACCAAACGAGATAGACCCAAGAGAACCAGCAAATAAGAAAACAAACAAAAATCAATGATGCTTGAGACATTTATACTTTCAGTTTCACCTAATCATCATCATTTTCTATTCTGTGATTACCATAGCGATCAAAAGCCCCCCACACATAAGCAATCTGAGCTAAATTTGCTACTCATCAGTGTTCAGCAAGACCGATCCAGTAGCAAAGTTTCTTCCTTTTACACAACCCATTTGGTAAATAGATCTCTATTGGTAACTAGTCATCCTCCACGTTTCTACAAACCGATAACAATATCAATACACCATGATTAGAGAGAAGTGGCTTGCTTACAGGTAGTGCGGAAGAGAAAGAAACAGCCTTTGTCAACGAACTAATGAGATACTTCGCTGGCGAATCAAAAGCTCCGGTGGAACGGGAAGAATCAAACCCTCGTACACTCCTCGATTCATTAGCAGGCAAGGTTGGAGAAGAAGACGAAGTGAAACGAGGAAGAGTGTTGGCGTTTGAGAAACGGTTCCTGTGGAGCAACCTTGTACTGCTACGAATCGATTGCATCTTCTCCGCAAAGAGGGGGAATTCGATCCAATGCCCCTGAAGTGATCCAAATCTGTAGTTTGGAAAGGTTTACAGCGGAGTTTGAGCTAAAGCCAAAAACCCTCGCCATCTTCTTCAGGGTTCTTTTCTTTATTGGTAATTTGCATATTAACCCCTGATGTTTTATGATTTACGTCAAATGAACCCTTTACTTTTTCCTCTTTTCATTTGTAATTTTTGTGCCCTGGCTGATTTGTTTAAGGTAATTAACTAATTATAGAACATTAATTAGTAATTCCAACGCGTTTTAGTTTTCCTTTATCACATCCAAATGCTAAATGTACAACTAATCAACAGTTTATTATTCTTCACCGTCTGAAAAAAAAAATGATTTGAACTTTCTAATTTTGCTGCAATGAAAAAAAGTCTTCAACTTTTCCTATCATCAAATTAATTCACAACTAATTTTTCTCAATTCCATTAAGGAAACGTTGAATCCGTTAATAACGGTTTCTTTTGCTGTCTTGTCTTTGTAATGAGAACAAAAAAAACACACGTTTCTGTAGCCTAAAGTCTCATTCTGCATATTGATTTTACACGCAAAATGTGCTTTTCTTACAAAATCATCCGCAAAATTTCAAAACAATGTCGGATTCATATATCACTATATCTAAATGGGCACTGTAGTTCTGACTGATTCCGAAACTACATGGAATTTTAAAAACCGGATGTTATTAGCTCGAAGCAAAACTGAACCATGCACCAAGCTATTTGAACATTGGAGCGTTACAATTGGAAGTAGTGTGTAATGATTTTCGTACCACATGGTTTATGTACTACTAACTTCTAGTTCGGTTCTTGTATAAACTTCTATTATCAGTTCTTGTATTTATGTATTTCAGTTTAGCTTATATCATATTCTTATTCGGTTCAAATTAATCCAAGTAGCCATCACTTTTATCTCCACAGATTATAATCAAATTTCTGGTTAAATTTCGATAAGCGAAGAAGGACAAGAACAATCTGAGAAACATCCATAAATAGAATATAATAAAATCATATTATATCAAAAGAACAATATCGCAAAATCATCTAGAAATGACAAAGACACAAATACTCATCCTCATATATATATATATATGAAGGTATAAGAATACACACCAATAATGCTATAAAGTTTTCAAAAACAATCCACTCTGTACGAATCACCATCGCAAAGACTTTAGATCCGAAGAGCAGAGCCGAACACAAGAGCAGCGACGGCTGCAACACCAGCTGACACGATGGACGGCGAGAAGGCACCAGATCCAGAAGTAGGGCTTGGCGCCGGAGACTCGGACTGAGCCGAAGCGACGGTAGCAACGACGGAGACGATCACCGCCACGAGAGCAACAACGGAAGCCTTTGAGATCGCCATTTCAGAGATTTGTAGAGAGAGAGAGAGAGAGAGGAGGCTAGGGTTTTTGTTGATTCGAAATGTTTTAAAGCTCTCAAGGTTTTTTTGGTGAAATTAGCAATGTGATGAGGCGTAGTATATAAAGAGGCTGAGCATATCCGGTTTAGCTGGGTTTAGGTAACCGGACTTTCCAGCATTAGAAATCCTTGCAATAATTACAGCTGGTCCACCTGCGGGTCCCGCGAATCATGACGATCAACGGTTCATATTCTTCCAGCGTGGATTTCGACAGGTCGTCATCTCTATGTTACGGCGTCGTTTTAAACATATGGGCCGTCTTTTGAACGCTCACCCAGGCGCGTGCATCTAAAAGAACAACGGTCGGTGAGAATGTGATGGTGGTTTAGCGCGTGAAAAAAATATGATGCGCTGTCCATTTTTTATCAAAGTCACGCGGCGCGGTGAAGGAAACGTGCGAGATGTGCAGGCAGACATGTATTTGTTGGAGAGAGTGGGAATCACATTGTAATAAGATGATGGTGTAACACGGTTTAGTGCTAAAGAGCATTTTAATTACGTAGAAGACATGTCTAGAAGAATAGGCGGTCCTTAATTTCTCCAAGCAATGTTGATTTTTCATTACATTTTAGGGATTTTTGTAAACTTGGTGATTAAATATTCTATTTTTGTGATTGGGATATTTATAACGAATTTTCCATAATTGCCATTTTTGTTCAAAGTAAAACAGCATTTAAAACGTATACGTTCTGATTTGTCTACCTTTTGAAAAAAATTGCGGAAAATTAGTTGAATGGATAGAAAAATTTTCTTCCTTTTTGTGTGTGGTGGTGAACATCAGTTTGAAGAAGGACAAAAACTACTTTCTTCATTAGCTTTCAATAAGTTGGTGGACTCTCTTGAATTTCTCTCTATTCTTATAACACTACAAGAAAACGTAGCAGTAACAACGGCGGTTTACGACGAAATTATTTCCTCGTAACTTTACATGGGCTTTACAACGCAATTACGACGAGACATTATTTCGTCGTAAACTCCATGGTAATTTACGACGAAAAAATTTCGTCGTAAAGTCAATGTAAGTTTACGACGAAAGTACGTGGAATGCGAAATAGTTGTAAACGTTACATCGACATTACAACGAATCATGTTACCGTTATATAAAGGTGAAAACGTGCATTCAATGTGCTTTAACTTACCTAAATTCGTTGTAAAGTCGTTGTAAATGTTCCATGTAAAATCCATGTAAAACTTTTCTTGTAAAATCATTGTTATATTTCTCTATATATATATGTCATTTCCCACAACTCTCTTCTTCACAACACACAACTCTCTTCCTCTCGAACCTGAT
>NC_027750.1:2573494-2598881 GCF_000695525.1 Brassica oleracea var. oleracea | reverse complement strand
AAAAAAATTATTTGGTTTCATATTTAATTTTATTTCAAATATTTTAAATTTTAAAATTATTGTTTTATAAAATTTATATAATTATTATAATTAATTAATATTTTAAATATGGAGATGTAAATTCGTTGTAAAATTCCACGTTAAGTCCTCGTAACGTTTACGAGGAATTTACATGAAGTCGTTGTAAAGTCCTCGTAAAATTTACATCGACTTTACGTGGAAGCCTTACGTGGCTTTTACAACGAACTATTACGAGGTATTTACATCGTCATTTACGAGGGCATTACGACGAATAGTTTCCTTCCGCTTTACGAGGAATTGACTTCCTCGTAAACGTAACTAGGACTTTACGACGAAACCTCCGTTACGACGAGCGTTTAACAACGAAACGCGTATCGATGTTAATTCGTCGTAAAGCCCCTATTACGACGAATTTACAACGAATACCGCCCTCGTAAAAAATATGTTTTCTTGTAGTGTAAGCCATAGGTTATATACGTGGTAAACAATAACGAATAAATAAATTCCGCATTATTGTATCCTTTCTGCATTCCAATAAAATAAACATTAGCCTGCTGAAATCTTTTAAACAACTTTAATGATTTTTTCCCATTGGATTATTTTTTTATTAAGAGAAAGACAGACAGATGGTTGAAGTGTTGGCAAATGGCAAGGCTCTTGATGGGTTCGAGAAGTTTCCGTAGGTGTAAAAGTGCGTCTACACCTGGCCGTTTTCTGTTCCCATTGCCACAGTGCCACTTTTGCCAAGTATTAAGTATTCACATTCAAACCAAACAAAACCTTGGCCGGTTAGCAAATTACTACTAACTTCTAAGAATCATAAGACGTAAGGAGATGAGTTGGAGACAAGAGCCTGCCTTATCAGCATTTGTCCTATTGTCTATATGGTTTTATGACCAAACTTTTAGTTTCTTATCTGACTTTAGCATCATGCTTTAACTTCCAAACTTGTATAAAAAAATAAACAAAATAAAATGATATTGGCGTAAAATCTCTAAAATCCCAAAATCTTGGGAGAAATGTGAAGCAACGGCTCTTGCAAAAAGATAACACATAGAAGTGTTAAACGACCATTGTAAGTGCAGTTCACACCATCAAATATCTTTTGAAAAAAGTTCTCTGTAATGTCTGATTCCCCGAACGTAGCCGGGTGGGGCCCGCCTCTAGACCAGTCCGTCCACATCACGCTCCGGTTAGCCAACGCCGTCGGTTTCTCAATAGTCAGCATCGTAGGGAAATAATGCTCGTCTGAATAGCAAGCAGGCCTACAAAACTCTCTGAATTTCTGGTGATACAACGTGTCTCTGACGATGGTAGCTGCCAGGTCCCGGTCGACCTCAAACCATTGAGACCCTTTTCTCCATTTGGCGATGGGAACTTCAGGCTCCATTCTCTCCTGACGGAAGGGTCCAGGGTCATCGAAAGCATCTATGAAACTGTGTTTTGATTGGCTTAAGTAGGTGTAGATTGTTGTGAAGTCGAAGAGAGGGATGCATGACTCGGAGACTAGAACAAACCATTTGTTGGAGATATCTAGGAGGGCGTTGGCGAGAAGCCGCCTCTCCGCCTCGCACATGGTCATTCTCCCCCATTGTGCAAGCTGCGGAATGATGTAGATATTAGTGGCCGATCCAGAAATAATTGTTACTGGAAGCAAAATATTTAAACTTAAATATTATTAAATTTTATAAATAATTTTTAATAAATACAAATTAAAATAATTATAAGCCATTAACTATTTTAACATTTTACTGTTAAAAAAGCATTAACAAAACTTTACTGACTATGAAACAGAAAGAGTGTCATAAGAACCGGACCTGACTCGGTATCTGCCTCTGGTAGAAAACAGAATCAGTTTGAAACTTGGCTGTAAAAGATGGATGCCGATGAATATAAACCGAGTAAAGCCCATTGTGACCCTTAAAAAACCTCTCCCAGAGCGAAGCAAGAGGCAAGGGGCCTCTAGTCAAGAACATGAAGGCAATCTTTGGAACCTTTTTAAAAGGATATCCTTTTCTCCGAGGCCAGAAAGAGGCACGCCAAAGAAGCTCTTCATCGCTCATGTTATGCATCAGAACCGCATGAGGTTGTATCCATTTACTTAAACCGTCAGGCTCCTCCTCGCGGCGTGGGACAAAGCTTGAAGTGACTGTGGTTACTACACTTTGTAGTCCAGTATACTTGTTTGTACTAACGATGAAGATAGTAACAACACCAGCAAGAAAAAAGACCTAGGACAAGAAGCAGTTGCGGTCTAAATGACTTACACTGTTCTGTCCTAACCGAGATTCCTTTCTCTTTCCCTTCTTCCAACTGTACAACCATAGACTGCATCCTTTGAACACTATAGAGAGCCTCTATATCAATCTTTAAGTATCAATTTGAACACTCTAGTCTGCAGCCTTTGAACATTATAAAGAGCCTGTATATCAATCTCTAGTATAAAGTTTTTGAGTTAAACGAGGGCAACTAAAAATAATCGAATAATGAATGCAGAAGACTCGTGGCGATATGTTAATGCAAAAACAATTGAGGTCAAATAGGCTACTAAACAGTGGGTAAGCTCTCTTTTTTCCAGTTACGGATTATTAAACAAGTAGACACATCATCGGTGAGAATGCTTACAGACTTTTTTTAGCATTGTGCAAATAAACATGGTCAAATTTTTATAAGACGGTTGAGATAATGCATTTAAACATGAATCCTCCTAAATAACATTATCCGTCGTGGAATCATCTATTTAATATGATTTATAATTGTAATATCATTTAATCAGCTTTAAAAAACTGTGCAAAAAGAAAAATATATTAGTATTGTTTACCATTTATATATAATATTAATATTTATTAAATAAATTATAAATATTCCCTTAAAACCACAGAATGTTTAATAAGCTCAAATTAAATTTTCATATACTAAAATGATTAAACTAATTCGTTAGAATATTAAAAATGGTAATGAAAATTTCTTGAGTTCTATAAAATTTAATAAAATCTTATTAGAATATTTGAATATGGAATTTTATCTAAAAAAAAAAATAACAACAAGAAAATAAAGGAAAAGAGAGTGAATGTGTTTACCCACCTGTGTCCGTGTTATGTTCCCTTTGCCACTTCTGCTGTAGTAGTGTTTCAGTATTCAAACAAAAACCTTGGTCGGTAACCAAATTACTACTAGTCTTATGACCTAACCCTATAGTTTCTTATCCAATTTAAGCATCAGGCTTAACGTTAGGAACCAACAAAATTGAGCTATACATAGTTTTCCTTTGACGTCGAAAGTTATAAGATCCTGTTGTGCAACGTTCTCTCTCTCTTATAATATCTCGTTTATTCCAAACTTGTGTAAACAAACAAAATAAAATGATATTGGCTTATAATCTATCATATAATCCGTATCATGATCTCTATTTGATTTCAGTTCATAGACTTGGGAGCAATGTGAAGCAGCGGCTCCAATGCGCTAGGAGCAAACTTCCTCGCAAAAAGATAACACATGGAAGTGTTACGACCATTGTAACTGCAGTTCTCTCCATCAAAGATCTTTCCAAAGAACTCCTCTGTAATATCCGATCTCCCAAACGTAGCCGGGTGGGGCCCGCCTCTAGACCAGTCCGTCCACGTCACACTCCGGTTAGCCAACGCCGCCGGTTTCTCAATAGTCAGCATCGTAGGGAAATAATGCTCGTCTGAATAGCAAGCGGGTCTACAAAACTCTCTGAATTTATGGTGATACAATGTGTCTTTGACAATGGTAGCTGCCAGGTCCCGGTCTACCTCAAACCATTGTGGCCCTTTTCGCCATTTGGTGATGGGAACTTCAGGCTCCATCTTCTCGTTGTACCGGCCTCGACCGAAGGGTCCAGGGTCGTCAACAGCACCGATGAAGCTGTGTTTTGATTGGCTTAAGTAGGTGTAGATCGTTGTGAAGTTGTAGAGTGGAATGCACGACTCTGAGACTAGGACAAACCATTCGTTGGAGATATCGAGAAGCGCGTTGGCGAGGAGCCGCTTCTCTGCATCGCACATGGTCATTCTCCCCCATTCTGCAACCTGCTCATTGATGTACACACATTCAAGTTACAACCAAATCAAATACATAACCAAGAGTTACTAAAGACACACAAGTCTAATTCAAGAGTTACGTTTTCTGATACTCTATGTGATTAGTAATCCCAAGTGATCGGGTCCTGGGCCAAGCCGTACGAAACATTCACCTCAGCCCCAGAATACCTCAACTATTGAAATCTTTATTAAACCGTCTATAGCCCCCAAAATCTCAAGATCTGCCCTAACTAATCACTCGATCAACCAACAGAAAGAGACTCATAAGAACCGTACCTGACTTGGTATCTGCCTCTTGTAGAAAACAGAATCAGCTGGAAACTTGGCATTAAAAGACGGATCCGGATGAACGTAAACAGAGTAAAGCCCCTTGTGACCCTTCAAGAACCTCTCCCAAAGCGAAGCAAGTGGCAAGGGGCCTTTGGTCAAGAACATAAACGCGATCTTTGGAACCCTTTTAAAAGGATATCCTTTTCTCCGAGGCCAGAAAGAGGCACGCCAAAGAAGCTCTTCATCGCTCATGTTGTGCATCAGAACCCCAGGAGGTTGTATCAAACTGCTGGACTCATCCTCACGGCATGGGACAAAGGTGGAAGTGACCGTGGTTACTACACTTTGTAGTTCAGTGTACTTGATTGTAGAGACACTAATGATGAAGATAGTGACAACAACAGCAAGAAAAAGACCTAGGAGAAGAAGCAGTTTGGGTCTAAACGAGTTATACTGTCCTGTCCTAACCAAGATTCCGTTCTCTTTACCTTCTTGTAGAACCCTTGAGATAGTCTGCATCCTTTGAACACTATTATCAATCCTAATTTACTTAGATCTCGTCGCTAGTCACTGAAGTAGCTTTGATTCAATCGCTAATTACTTCACCGGAAAAGGCAATGAGCGATCACCTATGCAACCGTCGGAGAGTTGATCTGAGAACGTAAGCGGACCCTGCGCTAATAGCTACTTGATGAAAACTAAGTGGAGGATAGTCCACGTGTCGAGTTTAGAGGCAAAAAGAAAATCAAATAGTGCGAAGATTAAGAGGAGAAACACTGAGAATACGAATCTGTCTCGAAGCCTTGAGAAAGAAGACACAGTAGGGTGGGCTTTAGGATACCCATTCAGATATTTCGGTATAAAGGATAGAGGATCCGTTCGGAAATTTCTATACTTCAGGTCGGTTTAGATATTTTTAGTTCGGGTTCGGTTATTTTGAATCGGGTTCGGATATATAGATTTTAAAAGAAAAAAATTAGTTTTTTTCATTTTTTAAGTTTCTTGTATTTAAAATTATAGATTTCACTTAACTGATTTTTTTTATTTTTTATAGATTGGATGATTAATAGGTTTGGAGATAATATTTCAAAAACAAATAGATATTAATTTGGTTATTGTTTTTAAACTTTGAACGTAACTTTTGTTAATACATAAAATAAAAAGTTTGACATGCATTTTAAATGAATATCAAATCATTTTCTCCATACTTATATATATACTTATGATCATAAAGTATGTGTAACATCAATATAAATATTTTTTAAAAAAATAAGAGATGTAAACTAGAAATATAAGGGTAAGTATATATATGTTCGGTTATTTTCGGATATCTGTTCGGGTTCGGATATCCATTCTTTCCTAACTTAATATCCGTTCGGATAGTTTGCTACTTCGGTTCGGATTTCGGTTTGGGTTTTTCGGATCGGGTTCGGGTGTGGCTTCGAGTATCGGGAAAAGATTTTTCTGGAGTTCACCCGCTGGTCTGCTCTCGTGGTTGGTTTGATATATAAAGCGATTATAATATCTAGAATTATGTGGTTTTAACGTTTTTTTAAATTAAACGTGTGTGTGACAAAAAAAATGTTCTTAAATTTTTGGGTTAAACGAGGGCAATTAAAAATTTTAAACTAATCGAATGCAAAAGACTCGTGATATGGATGCAAAACAATTGAGGTCAAATATGCTAATAAACTATATAAAATAATATTAATATTTTATTAAGAAGATAAAAATTATTCCCTTAAAACGAGAGAATATTAAATAAGCACACATTAAAATTTCATATATTAAATTATTACAATAATTAGCTGGAATATTAAAAAAGGTAATGAAATCTCTTGAGGTTTTAAAAGCTTCATAAAATCTTGTTAGAATATATTAATATGGTATGTTATCTAAAATAAAAAAAAAGAGAAAGAGAATAAAGGAAAAAGGATGTGTTAAAAAACAAAAGGAAAGATATACGTAAATACCAGTGTTTTAAAATATGCTAATCGGACGGTTGTTTACTGTATGGTACAGACGTAATATATACGATAGTCATATTCTAAATAAATATTATAGTATTAAATAAAATAAATATATAAGTTATATGTAAATAATAAAATATATATAGCAAACATAACTAAAATTATACATTATAACTATTTATGGAATATTGAAAAAAAAAAAACTGGTACGATCAAATGAAATAAAAAAAAATCAAATGAGTACTAAAATTTTCTTTAAAATATAGTTTATAAATTGTGAGGTTATAAACGGCCGTATAAACACGGTATAAACACGGTATAAACGGCCGTATAAACACGGTATAAACGCTCTATTTGTGTCCATCTAAACCATCACCGTATTATTCTACCATATAGTTAAAAACATATACACCGTATATGACCGTACCAACTGTATTTTAGAAAACTGGTAAATACAAAAACTCCTCCTAAATTCATTATGCAAATGGTAAAACAAAAATAGGAAAATGTGGAATAATATCTTTTGACACAAACGTATATGTGCATATCAATCAACACCATACTCTGCCGTAGCGACTAAGGGAAGAGGATTATGGATTCCGATGACTACTACATGGAATCTGGAGAGGAAGATCTTTACAGCGACGGTGCAGATGATTACAACGACGGGGCTGATCATGATGATGATAAAGATGACACGGGTTTCCTCGGGGATGACGATGACGATTCCTCGATGATCTCCTCGCCTCGCTCCGATATAAATTATGTCGTTCTCAAGGAAGAAGATATACGTAGAAAACAGGAGAGTGATATTGCACAAGTTTCCATGATACTCTCCGTAAGCAAGGTCGAAGCTAGTGTTCTGCTTCTTCACTATCACTGGAATGTTGGTAAAGTTAATGATGAATGGTTTGCGGATGAGAGGAGGGTTCGGACAAGTGCTGGCTTGGAAGGAGGATCTGTTATTGTTCCATATTCTAAAGGCGGAAAAGTTGCTTGTGGAATATGCTTTGACTACTTCTGTCCTATAGATATTGTACCGATTCTGTGTGGCCATGCTTTCTGTTCTACATGCTGGACAAGTTACATCAGCATAGCCATCAACGATGGCCCAGGATGTTTGATGCAAAAATGTCCTGAGCCATCTTGTCCAGTTGCTGTTGGTCGAGACATGGTCGAGAAACTGGCTTCCTTTGAAGCCAAGGACAAGTATGATAGGTATTTTCTTAGATCTTATGTGGAAGAAAGCAAAAAGACCAAGTGGTGTCCTTCCCCAGGATGTGAGCATGCCATTGAGTTTTCTGCCACCGGGACCGGAAGTAGTTACGATGTTTCATGCTTGTGTTCGCATAGCTTCTGCTGGAACTGCACCGAAGACGCTCACCGTCCTGTGGATTGTGACAGGGTTTCGCAATGGATACGCAAGAACAGCGTTGAAGCTGAAAATACCAAGTGGATACTCGACAATTCCAAGCCTTGTCCCAAGTGCAAGCGTCCAATTGAAAAGAACCATGGATGCATGCACATGTCATGCACACCACCTTGCAGACATCAGTTTTGTTGGCTTTGCCTTGGCGCATGGTCGGAACACGGGGAAGGCACTGGCGGGCCTTATACATGCAACCGGTATTCGAAGGCTAAGGGACAAGGACTGCATGATGAGGCTGAAATGAAGCGAGAGATGGCAAAGCACTCGCTAGAGAAATACACTCATTATTATGAGCGCTGGGCAGGTAATCAAATGTCGAGGCAAAAAGCTATAGGGGATCTACAGAAGTTCCTATCAGTGGATGTTATGAAGCTTAGTGACAAACAATGCATACCAGAAACTGAGCTCGGGTTCATCACAGATGCGTGGCTTCAGATCATTGAATGCAGAAGGGTGCTGAAATGGACATATGCATACGGGTACTATCTACTTGAATCTGAACAGGAAAAGAGACAGTTTTTCGAGTATATGCAAGGAGAGGCTGAGTCTGGTCTGGAGAGGCTCCACAAATGCGTTGAGTTGGAATCAGAGGTGTTTCAATATCCTGAAGACGCTCCAAAACAAGACTTCAAGGGTTTTCGGACAAAACTAACTACTTTGACCAGTGTAACCAAATCTCACTTCGAAACTCTGGTGAAAGCTCTGGAGAATGATCTTGCTGATGTTGGATTCGCAAGATAGAGGTAACTACTTTAGCTCTTTGATTGACTTGCGCTGCTATTAGTACAGTGTCTATGAAACAAACTGAAGCCTCTTGTCTGAAAATTTTCTCCAACGTTTACGAACTTGATTGATGTAATAACGTTGCGAAATCTTTACTCTTTTTATTCATTAAGCATCCACAAATTTATCATCTTATTGGGTTTATAAAATAGATACCTTTTCTTTAAGTCAATTTCAATCGCATCTCGAACTTCTTCCCAACAAGCAGCGACAGTCTAGAAACCTCCACACTCATAAACTTGGGATCATCATCGTCCACAACCGTCTTGAGAAGAGAGATTCTCGGCCCTCTCAACCTCTCCCCTGTCCTAACCTCGTACGTTTTCATGCTCTCCACGTTCTCAAACCCGACGAACGTCACTTTCCCGATGCTCCATTTCATCCTAGACGCGTACTCTGGGTTCACCACTTCTGATCTCAGCACCACGGATTTTCCGTTTACGTAGCAACGGAACTTCACCAGGGTCCAGTCACGGTTCCCTCCTTCCTCTCCCATCCGTATGTTTTCGCCATCATCGAGAAACAGTTGGCCCGAGATGTTCTCAAGCTTGCTGGCTACAACTAGAAGCTCAAATGGTTTCGTTCTGGCTTCTCTAGTTGTCATTGCTTCTCCTTGCATAGCCACAATGCTACCTGTTACAAAAGGTTAAAATCATGTTCGGTTCAAGCTCAACTTCCTTATCAAAACGGGAACACTAGTACTACCTTCTCGAACATGGACATTGACGTGATCAGGGGGAGTATCAAGACTAACGCGCTTGCCGGAACTTCCACCGACGGCAAACGAATAGTTAAACATGTCGAACCAGTTCCCGGCGGGGAAGTATGCATCGACGGACACTGTCCCTTTCTCCAGCGCCGGAGATATCATTATGCTTTTACCGATCAAGAACTGCGAACTGATCTCATAGGTGTTAGTGTCTCTAGGGAAGGAGAAGAAGAGCGGCCGCGCTATAGGGACGCCGCTAACGTGAGCCTCGTACATTAGTGTGTAGAGATGCGGGAGGAGTCTCATACGAAGGCCGAGAACCTTTCTTGCGGAAGCAGCAACCGAGTCCCATAGGTATAGTTCTTGTCTAGCAGTACCTTTGGAAGAATGATCTCTTGCAAAAGGGTAAAACGCTCCAAGCTGATAAGCTAAGAGCCAATGTTAGAACATTGAACTCAGTAAGAACATGAACATGAACATGAATTAATCACTCTACCTGGATCCATCGACGACATAACTCCTCAGTGGTATCATCTGCGAAACCACAGATATCAGCTCCAACCATTGGGATCCCAAACAGTCCAAAGTTGAGCATCCCCGGGATCGAGTAAGCCAAGTCCTCCCATTTCGCAGCGTTATCTCCTGTCCAATGAGCTGTGTACTTCCCCGAGCTTACGAACGTGGATCTCGACAAAAGAAACGGTCTCTTTCCAGTTATATCCTCCATAGCTTGGTGAGTGGCTTTAGCTTCCAAGAGTCCATACATATTATGCGCATCGTATTCACTAACGTTCCCAAAATGGATAGCTGTTGCTGGTACTGTCTTCTTATTGATAGAAGCTCTGCCCCCTAAGTTGTTAATCTGGTAAGGAGGATCATCGAGTGAAGATCCAGGGGATGGAGGTGAAGTTATGAAATTTGACAACTCGTTCATGTCAAGCCACAGACCATCCAAAGGGAGAGTTTCCAGGAACATCTTGATTTCGTTGCTCCAGTAAGTTGCAGCAGCTGGATTCAAGAAGTCAGGGTAATATACTTTCCCAGGCCAAACTTCACCGAGATAAGGCTCACCATCTCGTTTTATGAACACATCTGCTTCCATTCCTCTAGTAAACGTCCCGTAAGAGGAGCTATTCACACCAATGCCTCCAACAAGCAAACCAAAATTTTCATGTCTTGAACCAAACTTTCAGAGACTCTAAGAAGATAATGTTAGAGTTTTTACCTGGATCCAAGATCAGCACGTACTTCTGACCGTTCTTGTGAAGTGTATCCACGAATGATTTCATCTTGTCCTCAGGGAAGTTCACGGGGTCCAAAGTGAAGTCTTTGTAGCCATCCATGTAATCAATGTCTGTCCACATAACTTCAAGTGGTATTCCAGCTTTTGCATATCCATCAACCACGGATTCAAGGTCTGAAACATTGTTGTATCCATACCGACACTGATGGAATCCTTCAAACAAAAATAAACCCCCAATAAAGTAAGTATTTATAGAAACATTTTCAAAGCAAAACAACATCTCAATTTCTTTTAGTGACTACGAAGAGTTCTTGATCCGTAGATCCGTACATTCTCCTATGAAGAGGCCCAAACCATGTAATTAAACTATTTTGGAGATCAAATCTCTCTCAAAGGAGTTCGAACCTGTGACCTCAGAGCCCTACCATTGTATCTTAAAAATGCACAGAGAGCAAAGAGCTTTTACCAAATGACCAATAAGGCATAGGTGCAGGTCGTCCAACAAACTCTGTATACTGATTCATCACCATCTCAGGCGACGGTCCGGCGAACACGTAGAGATCGATGATACCTCCGATCACATTATACGTAATCCGACTTCCATCATACCTCACATCCATCCCATTACTGTTCAGCAAGAGAACGCCGTGACTCGTCCCGGCGTCATCGTGACCGTTAGATCCTCTCACATCCATGTAGAACGGATGCGATCCGTAGAGGTTAACATCCGCATTCTCGCTCCCGATGTCAGCGTTCCACAGAGTCAGTGTATCTACCGGGATCAGCTTGAACGATCGCATCGTGTGCTCTCCGAGACCGTACAGATTCGATCGGGATTCCGGTAAGGCGTAGGTTAGTTGAAGGAACTGGTCCTTGAAGACGAAGTAGGTGTTTGGATCCGATGGATCCGGCGACGCGTCGAAGAGGACGTCGCCGGAGGAGCGTCTTGAGACGGAGAAACCGAACGGCGTCGTTTTGTGGAGTGTGAAAACTAAGTCCGATGATGGATCTTCCAAGGTATTGTTCTCTTCCGTTAAGTAACGGCGAGGAGAGTGGTTTACGGTGCGAGGGATAACGGTTTCCGGTATCTCCCATCTTTGTTGAGTTGAGTCTGTTACTCTGATTCTCAAACGCTCACTTGTCTCCAAGCTGTGACATATAATTATATGTAAATGTAAATACATATCTTATAATATACAAATCAATACTGTTCAGTGGATAGATTAGAGAGAGAGGAGATTATTTATATGACCTGACATGAAGATTCAGCGTTTGAACATCTGGTGCGTAAACGGACGATGGTTTGATCAGATCAAGCTTCGCCGTCAAGACTTTCTGGTTTGAGTCAACGGCCACTGAGCTAACGACGTAGCCGTATCCAACTTGTGAGCTTCCATGTGAGGGTAGAGTTACGCTCCAGAAGAAGAAGACAACGGTGAGGATAGTGGGTAGCCACTGTGTAGGTGACATCTTGATTTTGGTTTCCGACATTTTTTTTTTTTGTTTTCTCTTCGTAAAGTGTACGCCTTTTGTAGATAAGATTAATTAATACTATTTTATGAATTTGTGACCAGTGAGTGAGCCTCCCAAAGTCGTGGTCAATGTGATATACAGTTTCATTAAATAATGAAAAAGTTGAATCATAAAAAGCTAAGAAGAAGAATCACACACGATATATTCTCTGTAGAGTCGATGAAAAATTGAGATTATACGTCCTACAAGACACTATTGAAAGTTTGAAACCATACTCTTACCAAGAAACCATAAACAAAAAAAAAAAAAAAAAAAAAAAAAAAAAAAAAACAAAAAAAGAAACCATAAACAATTCTCACTCATTTAAAACGCAGAGTAATTGCCACAACAACAATGGGCACATCAGCCACCGATGGGACTGTCCCATCAATCAAGAGCAAGAACGACAAACATTGACTTCTAGTTTGAATGTAGAATTAAACCTGATAGCCCCAGACATATTCACTGCTGCCTCTAGTTTGGTAACTGTGGTTACTGAGGCTGGAGAAGAAATCATCTGAGATTTCAGGTGTTTGTTGTTGCTGTGCACTGTATGTATAGTCCGGTTTTACCGAGCCCGGATCCTGCGACCACCCTGAGTAGTACGCAGCAGCAGAGATGCCTTGTGATGAGTCACGCCACATTGCATTTTAGAATGTATCCCACAGATTCAAATTGGTCTTTTCTGATCGCAGTCTCTTACTTTGAACATGTAGAATGTCCATAAGCCATGGGATCCATGTAATACACATCCTCATCACTAAAGTTAAATTTGTATTTTTCATAAACTTTGAAGTTGTAGCTGTTGTTCATAGACACCAATATAAGGGTGTGATTGTTAACAGTTGTGATTTTTTTTTTGCTGTAGAAATATTACTGTGATTTTTTTGACTTTGGCTCTACATTTTTAACTTTTAAAAATTTTTAAATTTAGGCCGTAGGAATTTGTCTCCGCAGAGCAATTACAAAGATATAAATTTAAAGAAGTGTTGTGGACTAAAAAAAAGGCTGTGAACTTTTAAAAAAATATAAATCAAGATTGGTGTAGATTTATAGCTGTGGCTGTGGAGAGCAACTACAACGATAGCCAATCACGTTCTAAATATTTTGATAAAAAACGTGACTCTGGATTTGTTAAATAAAAAACTGGGTCTTGAATTGATAATGCCGCTAGCTTTCTATTGGTATTGGGCCAGCCAGATTTGTTATTTTTTGTCTTTACTCACACGACTTTCTTTTTCTGTTTCTCAAAGTTGAAAGCGTAGCACGTGTTCATTAAACTCCATAGGAATCAGGGCCTATGAAGCCCAATCTGAACACCGTTAGTTACACAGCAAAGAGAGTAATTAAAATGTGATATGACAGACGTCACACTCCTATTCGATAGTTAGTGAAATAAATATTCACCTGACACTTCCAGTTGTATGTGAACCACAACACAGAGTAGCATTTACCTTCGAGATCAATCTAAGGAATGACGTGGCAAAATGCGATTTGCTATATCCAAAAGAACGATTTAGCTGATTTCTTCGCGATTACGGTGAGGCCGCACGCACCTGATCGTAACAACTCTCCGTTCCAACCTGTTACTTTCTCCTTGGAAGAGCTCTCTCTTCCCTCTCTCCTTCTCTCTCTACCCGAGCAAGGAAAAAGCAACATTTCTCTCTCTACAAGAGCAGTTTTCGGTGTGGGGGTTTATACGCTTTTTCTCCAAATCTTCTCGAGCAAGACGACTATACATACACATGCACACACATTCTGCATAGGCGCGTGTGTTTAATTGGGTCTCTGGGTTTTCAATTACTCGTCAACCCTAAGCTCAATGATCCGAATTGGGATCGAATCGAAAACCTCACTATACTTCGTCTGTGATGACTGTTGACGAAACTACTAGATGGCTCGATTTCAATTCCTCTTCTTCTTCGTAGCTGTTGCGGTTTTTGCCGTAAACCCTAGCTCAAGCTACCGATTCGCCATTGTCGAGCCCAATCCGGGTTTCGATTCGGGTCCAGACCCGGATTCGGATTCAGAGTCGCTGCTTTTCCACCAGGATTACTCGCCTCCTGCTCCGCCGCCGCCGCCTCCGCACGGGCCCTCGGTGTCCTGCAGCGAGGATCTCGGCGGCGTTGGGTTTTTGGATACTACCTGCAAGATCGTCGCCGATCTGAATCTTACTAAAGATGTGTATATAGCTGGTAAAGGTAATTTCATTATCTTACCTGGGGTTAAGTTCCACTGCTCGATCCCTGGGTGCTCTATTGCTATCAATGTCTCTGGGAACTTCTCTCTGGGAGCTGAATCCACGATTGTTGCTGGAACCTTTGAGCTTTCGGCTGGTAACGCTAGCTTTGCTGATGGATCGGCTGTGAACACGACGGGTTTGGCTGGGAGCCCTCCGCCGCAGACTAGCGGGACGCCGCAGGGGATTGACGGTGCTGGTGGAGGGCATGGTGGGAGGGGGGCTTGTTGTTTGACTGATACTAAGAAGCTTGCGGAAGATGTGTGGGGAGGGGATGCGTACTCGTGGTCGACTCTGGATGAGCCGTGGAGTTATGGTAGTAAAGGTGGGTCGACGAGTAGGGAGATTGATTATGGGGGAGGTGGTGGCGGGAGAGTGAAGATGAATGTTACGCAGTTTTTGGATGTTAATGGGAGCCTTTTGGCGGACGGAGGTTATGGAGGAGCTAAAGGTGGTGGTGGGTCTGGTGGCAGCATCTACATCACGGCATATAAGATGTAACGTACTTTCGATTCGATGCTGTTTTTCCATGGATTTTTAAGTCGTTTTAGTCAGCAGAGAAGGCAAGATTTGCATTAAATTAAGCACTACTTGCTTGGTCCAGATGATTATCTTAAGAACGTAATCACTAGCGCAAGTTGAGTTTTGAGGAATGAACAGAGTTGCACGATCCTCTCATGGTTGAATATTGTATGCTAGGACAGTGCTTTATAGGGTCTCTGTTCTCATTAGGAGATGTGATTAAGAATTCATCTTATTTACGGCATATGTATTTTTAAATATTTCCGATCTTGCTTATAACTCTCTGAAATTTGCTGTTTGTTATTGTATGGTACACATGAAACACCTCATGTCTTTTATATTCTCAGATTCTTGGTAAATTGATCTCAGTTAGCATCTTCTGCTTTGCTGTTATTTGAAGTGCAGGACTGGAATTGGACAGATTAGTGCATGTGGTGGGAATGGTTACGGTGGTGGAGGTGGTGGAAGAGTATCTGTCAATATTTTTAGCAGGCATGATGACCCAAAGATCTTTGTGCATGGTTAGATTTTCTTCCCTAGGAAGTCACTGTTTTTTTCAGGCCATCGTAAATATATCCACATTTCAAGAACTTGTGTGTTGCAAAATTTTATTGGGTCCTAAAATATGAACCAATAGGTTTCATGCTATAATTCCATTTTCTCAGCTGATAGATCATCACAGCAAAATTCTACATTCAGATCTTTACTTAGTTACTTTGTTTCCAGCGAGTATTTCCGTACTTGCTTAACATCGACAATCATGTGAACTAATTTCATGAACCACATGCAGGCGGATACAGTATCGGATGTCCAGATAACTCAGGTGCTGCTGGGACTCTATACGATGCTGTTCCCCGAAGCCTTTTCGTTAGCAACTACAATCTGACGACAGATACTTACACGCTTCTCTTAGAATTCCCCTTCCAGCCTCTTTGGACCAATGTTTATATTCAGGATAAAGCGCGGGCAACTTGTCCTCTGCTATGGAGTCGTGTTCAGGTATTTTAAAAGTGAATTTCCAGTGCATGGGCTTTGTAGGTCAACTATTTGATCACCTTCCACAGTTGTAATGCTAGGACTATTTGTGATCTCATATAAAATGATATTGTTTCCTTTTTCTGCAACTCTAGTGTCTTTTCTGTACATTTTAGTCTTGCCTCTGTATATAAAATCTAGGTATTCAGTGGGATTTCCAGTTGGGCAAATCTTCAAAATAGCACATTTCTAAGTTTATATCACAAAAATTTTAATTTTTTTATTTTTCAAAATTTGAAATCTTATCCCCAAAACCTCATTTCTCAACTCTAAACCCTAAACTCTAAACCCTAAACCGTAAACCCTAAACCCTAAACTCTAAACCCTAAATCCTAAACCCCACCCTTTAACTCTAAACCCTAAGTTTGTGACTTTTGATAAAACATTAAGTGCTATTTTTGTGACTTTTGACCTTGAGTGCTAGTTTGGGAACAAAAACTTGATTTAGTGCTATTTTTGTCTTTTTCTCTTTCCCGTTTTCAGCATATTATTTTGTACAGTTAATGATATAGTACTCAAATACTCAATATGCAGGTTCAAGGGCAAATTAGTTTGTTGTGTGGAGGTGTTTTGAGCTTCGGATTGGCTCATTATGGTACATCAGTATTTGAATTATTGGCCGAAGAACTCTTAATGAGTGATTCCACTATCAAGGTGAGTCTATTCATTGTTCTCCACTTTTCAGAAATTCTGATACAACATCATGTCTGTCTGCGCTACGTCTGCGCTAGATACGATTATTTCTGTGGTGCTACTATCTGCTTAATTCTTGGTTTGCCTGGCCATTCTTCATATTCCATATTCTATTTTGGTTCTCATGTAAATCATTTGTTCGTCACTCTTTGTGGAATGTACCAGGTTTATGGGGCTTTACGCATGACTGTCAAGATGTTCTTGATGTGGAATTCAGAATTGCATATAGATGGAGGAGGAGGAGATACAACTGTTTCGACTTCCATACTCGAAGCTAGCAATTTATTCGTTCTTAGGGTACTCACAAATTCATATCATTGTTTTCCTCCTTCAAATAATTTGTGACAAACCGTTTCATCTAATTTGTTTGTTTGACCTCTCAATCTAAATTAGGAATCATCTGTCATTCGGTCAAATGCAAATCTTGGAGTCCATGGACAAGGTCTCCTGAACCTAACTGGACCAGGGGATTCGATTGAAGCACAACGGCTTGTTTTGTCACTGTTTTACCAGATTTATGTAAGTGGATTCCTAGTGCTTATTTTAATGACATTCCTGCATCAGATACTATTCTATGCTGATGAAAAATAGTCGGTGGTGTTTATAGCTACGAAAATGCAATGAAACAGGCATAGTTTGATAATCGGTCTCCTTTAGAGGCCATATTAGTTTTTAAATAATAAATGTCAAAAGGTTCAGGAGATAATGACTTTTTTTTCCCTCAAAATTGTAGGTTGGGCCTGGATCTATTTTGCGTGGTCCTCTACAGAATGCATCCCGAGATGCTGTGTAAGTTTATGGGAAATGCCTTATTATGCTTAGTTTGATTCCATAGTCTTCGAAGATAATATCAGCTGACAATAATTAAACTCTCATTCTTTGCAGTACACCAAAGCTCTATTGTGATCGGCAAGATTGCCCCTATGAGCTACTGCATCCTCCAGAGGATTGCAATGTTAATTCTTCTCTATCCTTTACGCTACAGGTATTTCTGCTGTGTTTAAACTCGCATGCTCTAGCATGAAAATTCTGATAACGTTTCTTTCTTTCTAGATATGCCGCGTTGAGGATATTATCGTCGAAGGTTTCATCAAAGGATCAGTAGTTCATTTCCACCGTGCAAAAACAGTAACCCTTGAACCTTCTGGAGAGATTAGTGCCAGTGGAATGGGTAACAATAACTATTTTCCCTTTGGATTTTGTTTTGATCGCGCATCCTCTACATTTCGTATGGGCATGTCCTTGGCTTACTCCCTAATTATAATATATTAGGTGCTACCCATTCATAGGGAGAAAGAAGATATGTTCTTATACTTTTTAGTGTGTTTTTAGCATCACACTGATGCAATTTTTTTTGTGTTATCACAGGTTGTAGAGGTGGTGTAGGTGAAGGTAAATTGCTTGGAAATGGCTTTGGTAGTGGTGGTGGGCATGGCGGTAAAGGTGGCCGTGTATGTTACAATAACAGTTGTGTTGAAGGTGGAATTACGTATGGAAATGCAGAACTCCCTTGCGAGCTTGGCAGTGGAAGTGGCGATTATAGCCCGGACTATTCATCTTCTGGTGGTGGTATTGTAGGTATGAAATGTCTGAGATTTTGATGATTTTGGAGTTCTATTAAACTTGAGAGATTAGGCTGTGTTGTCATAGGAATTTGATGCAAAATGTATGATGTAGACTGCTGACTATTCGTATTTCGTGTGTCGAATATATTTGGCGAATTGTATTTTGTTATTTGTTACAAGTTTATGATTCATAGGTAGTTAACATTGTAGAAGCTTGTCATGGTTTAGGCCATACACTGTTGTGCATGCATGTAGTTGCCATGAAAGCTTTAGCATTCATGATGATACCGTTTAACATGTTCTTTCTTTGCCTTTGAATCTGGTCAGTGATTGGTTCAATGGAGCAGCCTCTATCTGGTTTATCACTTGAAGGGTCAATTAGGGCTGATGGAGAAAGTGTCAAACGTTCGAGCAGAGATGAAAATGGTTCTGTTGTAGCACCTGGTGGTGGTTCTGGCGGAACAGTTCTTTTGTTCCTGCGTTATCTTATTTTGGGAGAGTCGTCTCTTCTCGCAAGTGGTGGTGGGTCAGGCAGTCCTGCTGGTGGTGGTGGTGGCGGAGGTGGGAGGATCCATTTTCATTGGTCAAACATTCCCACTGGGGACATATACCAACCTATTGCTAGTGTAAAAGGAATAATCCATGCAAGGTCTGTCCTCTAAATACCTGTGCATTCCCATATCTTTGACCAGTTTTCCATGGCATTAGTATGTTTTCCCGTCATTGACTGCATTTAACACTTCTACGCTATTATTTGATATCGCTTTCCAGCCTGTCGCATTAACACACTGTTTCTTTTTGTAATTGTAGGGGGGGAGCGGCAGTAGATGATGGTTTTCACGGTAAAAATGGCACCATAACTGGGAAGCCTTGTCCAAAGGGACTCCACGGTATATTTTGCAAGGTTAGAAAAACTTTGCTCAACATTTTCCTGCTCTATAATATCAGGGCTGAAATTTTCTATTTGTCTTTTGTTCCCTTATTACGATTGAATTATTAATGTAGTTCTCATTATATTCACAATTCTACTCTTTCTCCAGGAATGTCCATCTGGTACATTCAAGAATGTTACTGGATCTGACAGGTCTCTTTGCCTTCCTTGTCCCGTTGATGAACTTCCATCTCGTGCTGTCTACGTCCCAGTTCGAGGTATAAATAGCCTTTCGCATAAATCTGGAGCTCTTGTATATTACATATATGCTATAAAAAATTCCTATTTTTGGGTGATATAAGTTTTGTTTCCCGTTCAACTACCAAGCCTAAACTTTTTACTTTTTATTTCCCACGGTTATGAATAATTTTGCTTACTCATTCTGTGCCTGTAAATTGGTGCCGAACATGTTTATGTCTCAACTATAAACCTTGGAATTTCTATGCTTAATAACAGGTGGTGTTTCTGAGACACCATGTCCATATCGATGCATATCGGAAAGGTATCACATGCCACACTGTTACACCGCTCTGGAGGAGTTAATTTACACATTTGGTGGGCCTTGGTTGTTTGGTCTTCTTCTGATGGGTCTCCTCATCCTATTAGCACTTGTACTTAGTGTTGCACGGATGAAATTTGTTGGAGTTGATGATTTACCTGGCCCAGCACCCACGCATCATGGCTCTCAAATAGATCATTCCTTCCCTTTCCTTGAATCACTGAATGAGGTTAGATGATTTTCTTTGTCTTCGAACATTAGATCCAAAATTGTTTGGTTGTCGTACTTTCTGGAAGCAAATGAAGAATGATTTATGTATTTTCTGGGATGCAACTAATATATGGCTAGCAGACATAACTGAGCAAAAGAACCTGCAAAATATTCCTTATAATACAGTGTTATTGATTATAATGCTGTTCCTTTTTTCAGGTGTTGGAAACAAATAGAGCAGAGCAATCACAGAGTCATGTGCATAGAATGTACTTCATGGGTCCTAATACATTCAGTGAGCCATGGCATCTCTCGCATATTCCCCCAGAAGAGATAAAAGAGATAGTGTTAGTTGTTTCTTCTTTATTGCCTGGTTTATTGCGAATTGTGTTTCATTGTTTTGTCTATAGTTATCTAAATAAGTTGCCTTGCGCTTACATATTCTTGGTTTTGGTTCTTTAGATACGAGGCTGCATTTAACACGTTTGTTGACGAAATCAACTCTATAGCTGCATATCAATGGTGGGAAGGTGCAATATATAGTATTCTTTCGGTGGTTGCATATCCGCTTGCGTGGTCATGGCAGCAATGGCGGCGGAAGTTGAAGTTGCAAAAATTGCGTGAGTTTGTACGTTCAGAGTATGATCATTCCTGTTTGCGCTCCTGTCGCTCCCGCGCTTTATACGAGGGCCTGAAGGTAACTTTTGTGGGATTTATTTGATCTCATAACTGCTTAACAGGACTACAGATTTTTCAGAATCTCTGATTCGTTTTACAAGGATTTGTTGTCTTAATCGTTGGTATTCATACTCTTTTTCCCCAAATTTAGGTCGCTGCCACCCCCGATTTGATGCTTGCATATCTGGATTTCTTCCTTGGCGGGGATGAGAAAAGGACAGACCTTCCACCTGGGATTCACCAAAGGTTTCCAATGCCCATATTGTTTGGTGGTGATGGCAGTTACATGGCTCCTTTCTCACTTCAAAATGACAACATTCTTACTAGCCTGATGAGTCAGGTTGGTTCCTTAGTTAACGAAAAGCAGTTTTAGCTGCCATGTTATAGGTTGTACTGATTTTTGTCATTGTTTATTTTTCCCAGCTCGTTCCTCCCACTACTTGGTACAGACTGGTGGCTGGTGTGAATGCTCAATTGCGCCTTGTTCGCCGTGGGCGTCTGAGATCAACGTTTCTTTCTGTTCTGAGATGGTTAGAAACTCATGCTAATCCTGCTCTGGAAACACATGGCATACGGGTTGATCTAGCCTGGTTCCAGACCACAGCTTGTGGTTACTACCAATACGGTCTCTTGATTCATGCTGATGAGGATTGTGAACCAACATCACCTCAGTCTGTCAGTGAAACATCATGGACTGAGATCCAGCCACGGTAAATAAATGAGAAATTGCATCCTTTCATACGGTCAATTTTAGTGACAACAGTCATGATACCATTCTTTCTTCTGAATGCGCTGTATTGTCTTGAGTTGAATATAAAATATGAACTTGAGGATTCTAGATAAATAAGATGATCACTTTAGAAGTTTAAGGTTGTTTTTTGCTTATGTCACACACTTAAGCATGTTTCCGTTATACACTTATCTTTAGTTATGCGGGGTTTTGATGTCTTATTCTTGTAATCTTTAGTTTCGGTGTGACTGTACATAAAGAGAATTCTCCGGCACATTTAAGAGAGACTATGCTCTACAATCAAAACCACACAAACGCTGAGGATAATACAACGCGAAGAAAGAACTACGGAGGAATAATCGACCTTGACAGCTTACCGAGTCTGAAAGAGAAGAGAGATATGTTTTTCCTTCTCTCTTTCTTAGTTCACAACACGAAACCTGTGGGTCACCAGGTACCTCTCCAATCAAAATCCTTATAATATGAATGTCTTATTATATGTTGTGCCGTCCAACTTTTCAATAATTTTAATTTCTCTTCCCTATGTTATCTTTTTGTGATATTACAGGATATGGTTGGCTTAGTTATATCGATGATACTTCTAGGAGATTTTAGTCTAGTCTTGCTCACCCTGCTCCAGCTGTATTCGATTTCGTTGGTGGATGTACTTTTGGCTTTGTCTATATTACCTCTCGGCTTGCTTTTGCCATTCCCCGCTGGGATCAATGCCTTATTCAGTCATGGACCCAGACGCTCTGCTGGCTTAGCACGTGTTTACGCTTTGTGGAATATCATGTCCTTGGTTAATGTGGTAAGTTCTTTTTGTTCTTGTTCTTTTGTTGTTGATAACTTGTTTCGATTACAAATGCAAATGTGAACTTCTGTCACATGAGGATGGATTTTAACAGTTATATCAGTAGGTGTTGATTCTTTAGAAGATGTTACATGTCTTAACGTTATTTGACAAGTTTTTTGGTTCTGTGACAGTTTGTTGCTTTCCTCTGCGGATATGTTCATTATAACAGCGAATCATCAGCAAGCAAGAAAATCCCATTTCAGCCGTGGAATATAAACATGTGAGTATCACTACAAAGGAATACTTTTGTCAATCTTACGTTTTGGTCTATTGGGTTTATGATGTGTTTTGGGGGGATGCAGGGGTGAAAGTGAGTGGTGGATATTTCCAGCGGGACTGGTCGTGTGTAAGATAATGCAGTCGCAGCTCATAAACCGGCATGTAGCAAACCTGGAGATACAAGACCGCTCGTTGTATAGTAAGGATTATCAGCTGTTTTGGCAGTCGTGACCAAGTCTTGTCAGGTAATATTTCGGAGCACAAATTAAAACAGCCCAGCCCCAGTTTGTTTTTATTTTGTTTCTCTTGTAATTCTATTACTACTCTTAGGTGAATCGAATTAGGGATACAAAAGAGAAGGAACTGTGATTGTCAAGGGACAACAAGTTTATTTGATGGATATAATTAGAGGGGCAACAAAACTTGTTCTCTGAAGATCCTGTTTGGGGAAAAAAAGAATTGGTCTCGTTGGTCAAGGAGAAAGAAAGAGGTCAAGAACAGCATCAAGCAGTCCAATGGCCAAAGACGTGGAATGTTGGAAAGAAAGAGAGTGGTCAGTGTTACCATATAGTATACAACGTGTTTACAATGTGGCCTGATCAAAGGGAAAAATGTAGTTTTAACTTTTTTTGAATTTTAGTAAAATTAACTAAATCAAAAGAAACAGGCTACAAAACATATAAGATTTTATTTTTGTCCAAACTGGAAAAATTGAAATATAAATATAATAATGTTAAATATAAATACAAAACAGGCTACAATTTTTTGTAAATTGGGGGCCCCCTCAAGGTAGGGTGAGCCCCATTCATATGTTTCGAAAACATATGTTCAAGTCCGGCTCTGTCTAAAAGCACATGCACTGGTTGAATAATTCACTTATTTTGCGGATCGAGTGTAATATCTTTTAAATCAGTTATGATTTTTTGTGTCCGAGTTTGGTTTTTGAAATTGTGTACGGTCTCATTGACTTCTACCATATTTTGGCAATCAAAGATTATGAACATCATTATCTATATTTTAACGAGTAGACATCCAAAACATATTACGAACTATGTATGGTTATGACATCCAAGAGAGAATGTTATAAATTATATGATAGATGTCCATAACTGGTCCGGTCTATAACCGGCTCAATACTAAGAGAGAAAGACGGCCTAACCCTACAGAGAGAGGCGGCCGCATGAAGAAGAGAGAGAGACGGCTTAAGCTTTAGAGAAAAGGAAACTCTATTTTCTTTTTCTTGTATTTGTACACTTTCCATATTTATGTTTTTCCTTTTATCTATTTATAACTCTCATATATAAGGGCACCTTGTGATTGAGTAACATTAATAAACCTTGAGTTCATAACACTACTTACAATCATATATATATATTTACGAGCATTGTGTTGAAACCTAAAAAAGACAATGGAATCAAAGACAAAAAAACAAAAGTCAGAGATAGCGCCGCGAGAGGAGAAACTTCCATGGGATGTGATTGAAGAGATACTATCTCGGGCCTCTCCAAAATCTCTTGTGCGCTTCACAGTTGTTTGCAAACGATGGAAAGCTATATTGGACGACAAGACGATCGTATACAACCACAGGGACACGTTTCGATTCATCCTAACAACTAAATCAAAGATTTATTCGGTAAGCATTGATCCCAAGATAGTGGTGCGTGAGTTATCATTGGGGCTGTGTTTATTATATCTGCCTCAATACTCCTCTTAACTTCAGTTGTTTTTGGTGTATATTTTGACAGACTCATTGCCAATCTTACTCTTTGGCCTTCCCTTGTCAAAATGGTCTTTCTACTTAAACAGTTGGCATAATATACCACCAATACATGAATTACTGTAGAATGATTTAAACAAAAGAGTAAATAGGTTCCAAGATTGAGCAGAGAAAGCTCAATAAACACAATCCAATAAGCTAATCTTGTTTTAACATTAATGGACCCCTTTGATCAAAGCAAGCAAGAGCCCTCCCATAAGAGCTGATCTTGAAGCAGCAGCAAGCCCTTGTCGCATTGACAGAAACCCTCCTGTAGCAGCACCTGCTACGATAGAGTTCCACGGATCTTCCTTCTTCCTAATGTACACCATCGTGTAGTCAAACGCAGAGAAAAGGCCTCCGAACACAGCAAAACTACCTCCTATACGAGGAGCATTCATGCTCACAGCTTGTGCTCCCCCAACGAAACGACGGCCTTTCGGGGAACTTTGTGTTCCTTTTATGAAGTGGACCACGGAACCTCCGATAGCTCCCATTCCAAATGCAGCACCGATATCATCGACTATATGGTGTAGGCTATGTTCCCTAGTTTTCTTCATCACTCTTTATTTATTTCTGCAAAACACTGTCAAAAGAGTATTATTATTATTATTCATTATGATCTTGATCTGAAGTAAGATCATAAGAGGAAGAAGCTGAAGAGGACTTCATTCCAATCGAGCTAATACATCATCAATCAATCAGTTTTATTACAAACACAATTATAATGCTGGTAACAGTTGAAGGGTCATATCATCAGAGTTCAGAGACACAACACAACAAAACCTAGTTAGCTATAAAGTACTAAACATTCCACAAATCACAACTTCAAAATTACATTTTATCAACTAATCGAAGCTTATCGCGCTAATGATTGAGCTCAGCACAAGAATCACAATACCAGAAATACATAACAAAAACTTAACCTACGAGTAACTGGAACTTTGATTCGATTAAAGAACAAACAGAACAAAGACCGAACAACACTAACCAGAAAGAAACAGACTCAAGTGAGCTAGTATGAACTCGCTTCTGATCAAAGAGGCTGCTCCGACGGCACAGAGCCCCCGATACTAGGGTTAGGTCAAAGCTTTGGACGATTAGCTCCCTAGCTCGCTCGAATCCCTTTGTATGTTTCGCTCCCCTCTCCTCTTTGTTGTCGTTCAATCCGGATATCGGTTCGGTTTAGGTTCGGTTTTTTTCGGTTTTCGGTATTTCGGTTAGTAAAATATAACTACCATTCTAAATCCATATTTACTTCGGTTCGGTTCGGTTTATATACCATCGGTTTTCGGTTTAATCGGTTTTATACCAAAAAACATAATTATTTAGTTTGAGATCATATAAAATGAATTTTAGAGTCATATTGTCAACACAGTCATTTATTAAAAATATATTACATGTTCAAATAAATGAACAAAAACGTAAAAATGCTTCTACCATCAAATAAAAT
>NC_027750.1:2562722-2573366 GCF_000695525.1 Brassica oleracea var. oleracea | reverse complement strand
TATTAATTTAGTGAATACTAAAATAAAGCAAAAAGATAAAAAAAAAAAGACTTAGAAAATAAGATGTATGAATTGCGATGTATTCAAGTGTTTTACAAATTATATAAGGTTCTTTATTACTATAACATTATGGTAATAGTTATTAACACAAATTTAACTTATATAACAAATAGATTTTCATGTATTGTTATAAAATAGATACATATTTACATGTTTCTACTTTTAATCGGTTTTGTTCGGTTTATTCGGTTTAATCGGTTATATACCAAACCATATCCAAATCCTACGGTTTTTAAAACCAAACCATATTGTCTATTTCGGTTCGGTTCGGTACGGTTCGGTTTTACCATATTGAACAGCCCTAATTTTAGTTGAAACACATATATAATACAAAAAATAAAAAATAAAAAAAATAAACACGACAAAAACAACTTTAATTGTTTAATTTTCAAACTCGAACAAGAATGCTGTGTTGTTGTGTTGGTGTCTTGTAATAGAATTACGGATTTTTTTTCAGTTGAGCCTTGAAACACTTTTACGAGAATCCAAATTTTCACATATACAACATAACCAACAAGTCTTTTCTTTCTCATTACACAAAGTAGTTTTAGTTTTTATGTTTGATCAACAAACCAACAACGCTTTTTAACTTATTTGCAACACTTAATGTGTTGCTGCTTATGTGCATCGCACCACCCTCATGTAGTAGATTCGGTGTATATGTCTCATCAATGTTCCGCTGCACTGGAATGGTAAGCTCGCCGCCTCAACTGAGACTCCCCAGATGGCTGCTGCAGATATATCTTCGTTGGATCGTTTGGGTCCACGTACCTGCAAATACACAAGATTTTGAGAAACAACAGCCTTTTTTTTTATCAAAGCCTTCGTATGATAGAGAGGGAGGGGGCTTACGCATGTCTCATCATCTCATCAACAGGGGTCTGAGCGGCTTGAAGAGGATCAACACGTGGTGCTTCTGCTGCTTGCTGCATTTGTCTGTTGTATTGTCTCACTGATGATATAAGATTCAAGAAGAGAGGAACAAACGTCCCGCAACCACCTTCCTTGAACAAGATCTTGAAACTGTGTGTTGAATACAGCGCTCTGTGCTCGTTCTCTGGTACCACCTGTAAATTTTTATTACATACTCAAAGAGATGTGTAAGTTCTATGTGATAATTTTCTGACAAGGAAAAATGTAAATCCCACATGAAGATTGTTTACTTACAGGCTCGACTTGTCCAGATATATTGTTGCAGTGGAAGATTGGCTGATTGAATTTCTCGGCGTGGATGTAAAGCTACAAAATAGAGTAACATATATAGTCCATTATTTGCCAGATCTGAGTATATATAATTAGAGATTTTACTAGTCGCTCCTATGTATGTAACATGAAGCCCTTTTTAACTATACTCATAGAAATATACTTAGTGCCATGTATTAACTGAATAAGAAGAAGTAAGATCAATTGAGAGTACCAGAGGCATGTCAAAAGCAACAAAGTTCTCAACAGGCTTGGTAGCAACAAAGACCATCCGAATATTAGACAAGTATATCACTCCCTTGGCCTTAACATGCCCTCCATGTCCTCTGTATCAAACAAACACAGAACAACGTCAGTAACGTGTTTATGACACCTGTGTGTGTCTACTCAATTATGGTACTTTTCAATTGGTTCATGTGCTAGATGAACAGATCCAAACCAGTGAAACTAAAGGGTGCAAAAAAAGAAAACCCCGCGCAGAATAATTATAAAGCCAAAACCCCACAATCAATAAAACAATAGAGCAGATGAGAAGGAAAGACGAACCCAGGAATCTTGTCGACTTCAAACTCAACCCCGTCTCGGACAAGAACAAACATCTCATTAACAAAGGGAACAGGCATCCCATTGGGCATCAACTGAGGGTTAAGCGCCATTGGCTGCAGTTTCAACTGATTTAGGTTCCTTCTTGTGTTCTGTTGCGCTTCTCAAACCTCAAATCTCACTTCCTGCGTAACCTGATCACTAGACAGACAATAAAAGCTATTATTTTCTCGTACACACACATTCCAACACAGTCTAATCATTCACAAGTCAATGCAAAGGTTCGTCATGGACGTAAGCTCAAAAAAAAAAAAAAAAAAAAAAATGAAACCCTAAACCAAAGACTGCTACTTTCGTAATTCAAGACATAATACAAGAACAAAACCACACTGAGATTTGTATATAGTTCGAAACCAAAACCGCTTGTACAAAACCTAGATTCATTATAACCGACAAACAAATCAATCAGAGGCAGAAATTAAGCATATATAAGAGAATTAAAAACCCCAGAGCAATCAGAAAACATTTCACAAAAACATTCCCAAGTTACATTTTAAGTAAAGCATGAGGAGAGTAATACGTGTTTGTAATGAGATCATTCGATTGGATTATGAAAGAACATACCTTAATTGACTTTTTGATCGGAGAGAAGATTAACTTGGTGAAGAGGATTTTTGACGAAGAAGACGAGAAAAGTGTAAATTTAATTTAAGGGATCAGAGCTTCTCGCTTGTTCCAGATGCGAAGAAAACGTGTTTATTCTTTACCTATTAGTCCCTCTAACTTATCATTTGTTCCGATTTTGCCGAGAATAAAAATTATTTACCCAATTTCAACCGAATGCTATATGGGCTTTTTTAAGGCTAAAGCTCAGGACTACTAAGCCCATTTGGCTTCTGTGGTGTGTATTCAAGTGAATTTTGTTTTAACAAAGTTGGGTTGAAACTGTTTTACCGGACTGATTTTCTATTTTATTTCCAGTAACTGTGATTTTGTTCTCTTCTTAATAAGATTTTTACATTTTCTGAACATGTTTGTTTGTATGAATTGGTCGATTACAAAAAAATGCTATAATATTTGATGCCTCACTTACATATCACATGGTTGGTTCTTAACATAGAAACATAATGGGGTTTTCACATCTTTTGGTTCATCTATTTATTTAGTGGAAAATGACTATTTACTATGTGACACAGCAGTGCAAACAATTATTTCAAAAGAATCCAAGAGACAACAAAGCATGTTCCCATATTTAGACACGTTGGTTGTGTGGGTGAAAACGTAGCTTTTTTAGATTGGATTTATTATTCCACAAAACAAGAAGCAAAGACAAAAGGAGAGAGAGTGCTCGAAACATCATAGTGTAGAAGAAAGTAGAATACAACCAAGCAACACTTAAACAAAAGCCTCAAGAAGGTTGTGAATAGCACAAGAATCTGCATGTTTCTTCAACACCACTTCTTTTTTTAACGGTAGTTTCTGTAGACAGGGCTGTACATGCAGCTCTCGGCAAACTTCACCAGATCCTTTGCACGTGGTAGGTTCGACGCCAATCCTATATCCCCACAAAATTTATCATCCGAACTACTTTTTTATACAACTCAAGAACTTAGGTTAAGAACTAAAGACAGTTTTATTAGTAGGCAGAGATAAATGGAACTAACCGAGGTCATAGGTTGTTGCTGCCACACTGGCGGCAATGTTAGCAGATATCTCTCTGATGTTTGAGAATGGTGGGTAGATCAGACCGTTGGCGAAGTTCTCTTCAGTGACTTGAGCCGCCAATGCTTCAGCTGTTGAGAGAGAGAGAGAGAGAGAAGTTAAATAAAGAGTTCCACTGAGAATCTTTTACTCCGTCACAAATTTATACTTACAAGCTGCGAGGAGCATGTCATCACGGACACGAATAGCACCGGACATGATCAAACCAAGTCCCAGACCCGGGAAAATGTAACAGTTGTTTGCCTGTGAAGTGAAGTAGGGTTCTGACGTCAGCATTCAGATTAAGTGACAGAGAAAATAATATGGAAGTAACACAGACCTGGCCAGGCAAGTAAGTTTTGCCGTTGTACTCAACAGGATCAAACGGGCTTCCACTACCAAAGATTGCACGACCCTATTTTTAAGCATACATTAAGCTTTGTTATAACCAGGATATGAATCATTTTCCGATGTCATATTAGAGAGAATATATACCTCGGTCCATGTGTAAGCCTGTTCTGCGGTACACTCAGCTTGAGAAGTAGGGTTTGAGAGAGCAAGAATCAACGGTTTCTATAAACCAGCACCAAGACAGGTATTAGAACAATAGCAATAGATGGCGTGTTAGTTGAGAAAAGCTGTGAAGAAGAAGACAAGGAGAAACCTCGTTGTTGGTAGCCATGGCCTCAACCACTTCCTTTGTGAAAGTTTGACCCACACCAGAGGTTCCAATGAGAACAGTTGGTTTGATTGCCTGTTTTAAAAAAAAAAAATCAACCAAGAGTGAATACAGAAATTAAAAAAAAAAAACTAAAATCAAGAGATTTTTAAAGAAAAGTTCATTGCGTACATTCACAGCACCAATGAGGTCCTTGACAGGTTCGTACTCATGCGCCCATGGCTGCTTGAAGTGCTGAAGCGATTCTTTGCGTGAGCTAACGATAAGTCCCTGGGAAATAAAGTTCAAAAGAGAAACATAAGTGATAAAAAACAGGTTTAAGCTAAAGAGGATGAGACTGGTCTTGGTGGTTGTTAACAATACCTTGGAGTCCACGAGCCAAATCTTCTTCCTGGTCTCCTCGATGGGAGCTCCGGTCTACAAAAAGAAATGATTAAGCCAGAAAACAGAGAAAATATAATTAACTTCTCAGAGTTACTAACCTCTTTCGAAATTTTAAGAGCAATTAGCTCAGCTATACCGGTTCCAGCCTACAAAGAACAAGCGTTCCCCAATCAGCAAAACATATATGCAAGATAGATGATAAGCTTTTAGAATAGGTTTGGGCGTTTTTACCCAAACCGAACAGAAAAACTAAAATCCGATCCACACTCAACGATTATAAAAAAATCAAACCGAACCAAAAACCAAGGTAGGATCTGAAAATATCAAAAATTAGTTAAATATATTATTTTTTTATATATATTAAGATAATTTAGATATTTTAGAGTGTTTTTTAAAAAAATTGTATATTTTAGAGTATTAATGATTCCTGAACTCACCTCTCCGGCACCTAAGAACAAGAAGGTATGGTCAGCAAGGCTTTTACCAAGCACTTTCTGAGCCGCAATAAGCCCAGCAAGCACCACGGATGCAGTACCCTGCAACACAAGACGCAAGTTTCTCGATAGCTGACACCTCAAAACAAAATGTAACAAAAATAGATCAGTTTTTAGGAAAATGATCTTTACCTGGATATCGTCATTAAAGACAAGATGACTATCCATGTACTTAGACAGAAGGTCAAACGCATTGTGGTTTGCAAAATCTTCAAACTGAAAAAAAAAAAAAGAGTATGTATCAGGACATCTTAAAAAAAAAAATGAAAAAAAAAAATAATAATCTGTTTTATCATATGGCTACCTGCACCAACACTTTCTCTCCGTAGTTCTGTTTCACAGCGCACATGAACTCGTGTAGAAAGTCTGCATACTCCTGAATCACAAACCATTGTATTAGTTATAACAAGAGAAAACAAAAAATAGGGAAGAGAGTGGTAAGAACCTGCCCAGTTGCCCTTCTCTGTTTAAGGCCAATGTAGAATTCATCATCCAGCAACTTCTGGTTGTTTGTACCCACATCAATAGTGATTGGAAGGCACTGCATATTTGAAACCACATTTTGCATTTAGTATCAAATTTAAAGACAAAAACAAAATGTTGTAGGTTTTGTTTTAGATGATGCTTACTGCTGATGGACGGATTCCTCCCAAAGCTGTGTAAAGAGAAAGCTTCCCCACTGGAATTCCCATTCCCTGGCAACCAAGATCTCCCAGACCGAGAATGCGCTCACCATCAGTGACAACAATAACTTGAATCCCTCTCTGAGGCCAGTTCTTCAACACTTCAAGAATCTTTCCCCTAAAAGAGCATACATTCACTTTTAGTACTTTTTAAAGAAACAAAATGGAAGTGAGAGATTAAAGAAAACACACTTCTCATTCAAGCTGATGTAAAGACCCTGTGGCTTCCTGAAAATGCTACCATACTTCTGGCAAGCCTCACCAACTGTTGGTGTGTACACAACTGGAAGCAGCTCCTCCACGTTATCAATCAAAAGCTTATAGAACAACCTCTCGTTCCTTTCCTGAAACATTCATATACATGAGCCACCGTTGACAAAGACTAACTGAAAAAATCTTGGACACATTTCACTTAGTTCGAAGGAGCAATGAATAACCTGAAGATCCATGAGGGCCATGTAACGCTGAAGAGGAACAGTGTACTGACGGAGATTATGCATCAGCTTCCTCTCCTAATCAAATCAAGACAACAACAAAACCACTAGTTAACACACAAAACAAACCAAAAATCAAAGCTAAACAGAAGTGAATTTTTTCTTTATTTAAATCTCACTAAAATCACCTGAACTTCCTGGCTAATGACAACAGGGGGAAGAAGACCAGTTAAGTAATGAGCATCTCTCTCTTTATCAGTGAACGCAAGTCCCTTGTTGTATCTTGGGTCACGCATCAACGAGTATCCACTGAAACATTTTTCCATTTCCCACAATAAGTTATTTATACATTCCCTTACTTCAACCACAAGAAACATCAGCCACAGTTTTCTTGGCTCCCAAGTTTAGTAAACTAACTTAGCTGAAGTTAGTTAGAAACAGAGGAAACCTAAAAGCAAGCGATTCTCATAGACCAAAGTTCAAAACAGAGTAATGACACTGACCTGGCAACGGAGGTAACCCAAGGAGTGACGAGCTGGTCCAAGGTGGCTAAATCCTCGCCGTAGACGTCGGAGATACCACCTCCTACGCCGGACCTGTTATCGGCGACATCCTCGCAGGGTACTTCAGCCGGAGTACTTCCCATATCTCTCTCTTACGAGCTAACACAACGACGGTGAAAATCAAAAGGTCTACAGAGAGCTTTGGTGAATGATTGGGTTCGAAGATATTTGTGAAGGGTGAATGACATAAGAGGATGATAGTGTAATTATATAGGCTGATGAAAATGACCATTTTTGAGGAAAAAAAATTGAAAAGTCGTTAAAATGAGAAGAAGGTGGAAGGAGACATCCTCCATCGTGTAGGTAGGCCCCTCTCTTCTTTCATTACCTCTTTCTATGTTCTTTGTTACTCTTGTCTGTAATATTATTATTTATCTCGTTTTTTTCGTTTTTAACAACTTTATTACCTTTATAATGATTTTCCTCTTTTACCCCAACTACTCCACTAAGTTGAGAATCAAATTCATTTGAGTCTTAAGATAATTGCAAGTCTGTGTATGCGTGTGTATTTAGTATTTCGTAATATAGCGTGTACAAATTAGATACATTTCCTTCAGATTTATAAAACTGTTGTCTAATAAAATACAGAAAGAACATGTGAGCCGGAGTTTTGAATAGTCAAAATCCAAAGTTTAACATGTCCCAAGTAGTACAAGGAATGTATAGACATGTTAGATGATCATAGTCAAATATATACATAGTAAGTCGAAATGGATAACCTTAAATATATATATGGTGTTTTCATAGGTTATGAATTCTTCTAATGTGATTAAACTTTGTAACTGCATGTAGTTGTTTTTAAAGTAAACTAGATTTTGACCCGCGCTTTCAAAGCGCGGATTTATTATTATTTTTTTTTTCAATTGACAAATATTTAGTAAATGTCACATTTTCATATATTTGTGTTTTATTTTATAAAAGACTTAAAAATTTTATCTTTATTTATCGTATTTTATTTTAAATGACTATTTATGTTAAAAAAAAATAAACTTTATTTTTTTAATGAATTAAGTTGGTATAACTCTGATAAATTAATTGAATTATGGGGTTAATATTTTAATTAAAAAATTATATACTTTTAATAAAGATTTATACTTTTCAATAAAAAAATTCAATTATTTTTATGAATGCTTAAATTATATTAAGAAAAGAAAAAAATAATAATTAAGAATAGTTGAAAAAAAATTATTTGAACTTGGACTCAATGGTCCAAAGGAAAAAAAAAAGGGTGAGAATTGAATCTGATTTTTTGATAGGCCCAAATGGCCAAAGAGAGATTTGATTTGGGCTGGATCTAAAAATAATGACCCAATATAGATTCGTTATTAATATTACTTAATTGCCCTTAATGAAACATGCAATGTTAGTGAAAGAAACATGCCCCTAAGGTAATTATGACAATAGGATCCTGATTTAATAGTATAGATAATATTGAATGAGAATGTAAGATAGACTAGAAGTAGTGTCGTCCATTAGATAAGTACACGCATTATGTTATAAATAAATCAAGTTGATGGTCCTTGATAGAGATATATTTTTTAATGGATAAAAGAACATGAGTGACAAACACACAATAATTGAGAATAATAAGGCTTTTGTAGACTTTTGTGCAATGGAATATTCTGAATTGTTAAATAAATTGATTCTCTCGAGTCTTGATGACAAAAATGTATATAGATGAGTCTTTTTCCTTTTATACAGGGCATGACGGGTTTTCTCGCTACCACCTACAAACGCAGTTTTTGTGGTTGGTAGCGGTAGCCAGCGTTTCAAAACAATCATATAAACTGCTACAAATCGCTTCAAACCGCTCCGAACCTCTTAAAATCAAAATCTGGTTCTAGCTAGCGTTTGCGGTTGCGGACGGCTGCGGGAGGATAATTTTTTTTCTTTTCAAAAACCATATAAATACAAAAATAAAAATATTAAATAAGAAAATTAAATTGGAATTATAAAATAATAGAATATATCTATTATATTTTAATTAATATTATAAAATTTTAAAATAAAAATATTTTCTATAATTTTTAAAAATTTAAAACTATAACTATCTAAATATGATTTTCATATTTATTATACTATTATGATTTTGATATTTTTATAATTATATAAAATGTAAATATTGTTAATTTATTATTTAACTGCAGGTGTATTTGGTAGTTGACCAGTCATAAGTATCCCACAAACGTACCAATTTTTAATCGCAGAACCAGTCATATACTCCCTCCGTTTCATATTGTAAGTAGTTTTAGGGAAATGTTTTTGTTTCAAAATGTAAGTAGTCTTTGTATTTCTAGGTAATTTTTACATTTATTGAATACAGTATGACCAATCAAATTAAATAGACTTATTTTTTATTGGTTAAATTATATCTAACATATTTATTATAAAATACTTTTTAAAAATATAATACTTTTCTTAATCTTCGTGCTTTTAGCCAAAATTACTTATATTATGAAACTGAATGAGTAAATCTTTTAAAACTGCTAGAACTGCAACTATCCGCATCCGTAAATTTCCACAACTGCAACCGCAACCGCTGCGTTTAAACGAGTCGGGTCTTGTACGCAGAAAGATGTTGAAAACAAACAATAATCAATAATTGTATTCGGAGACAAATCAGAAAAAAAATAAACACTTAATTTATTCGAGGCTGCGGAGATATGTCAAATAATCAAATTTGGCAGCCGTATTGGACCCCAGCCTGATTATTTTACCAAGACATTTACTTTTATTAGAAAGAACAAAACCCACCCCTAATAGGGTACCAACTGGTGTATGCAAGGAATGTTTTGTCTATTGATTAGTTTAATCTATAACCATTATGAATATGGATTCATAGTCCCTGAATTTATTATTCATAACTCATAACCACGCATGTTAGCTTTTATAATAAGTTTCTGTGCCAATTTTGTATGGTTCATTTACATATTCCTCACCAATGGGTTCGTCAAAATTCAAAAGTGTAGCTGCTCACCTTTGATTGTTGTCAGTTGTCACAGTCTCTTTTCTCTTGTTTTTTAAGTCTTTCATGTTTTCTTGTGGTCAAACAAAAGTAAACTAACATGGACCGTATATATAGTCGATCTATTTTTTTTCTTTTTGCTAAATAGTCGATCAAAAATTTTATTTTCTAAAACGTATCGTAGGAATCATCGATTCTAAAGTGTTGTTTTTCACCAACTCTTACACTTTAAAATTTACCTTTTCTACTTTCACTACAAGAAAACATCGTTATTCCGACGACATACCGACAAAACAAGTCCTCGGAAATAACTCCTCGGAAATCCCTCGGAATTTTCCGACGGAATTCCAAGAAAACAAATTTTCGAGGAAACTCTGAGGACCACCAGTTCGTCGGAAATCTCCTCGGAATATACCGAGGGAGAACGTCCTCGGAATTTACCTTGGAAGTTCCTACGAAATGTTCCTCGGAATTTTCATCGGAAAATTCCGAGGAAATGAACCCTCGGAAAATTCCGAGGAACAAGGGTCCCTCAGTATATTCCGAGGGTTTATTTCCTCGGAATTTGAACCCTCGGAATTTGACCCCTCGGAAAATTCCGAGGAACTAGTCCCTCGGTATATTCCGAGGGTTCATTTCCTCGGAATTTTAAAAAAATTAATTAAAAAAAAAAAAAATTTAAAATTTAAATTCGAAAATATAAAATTAAAATTAAAATTGAAATCATATTAGTTAATATTCAAAGTTGTACAAATAAAAATAAAACATTCCGAGTTTTAGAAAAAAAAAAACTACGGGTCTGGCACGTCCGGGAACACCTATTTCGGGTACATCCTCTGCATCATCTACATCATTTGCTGGTTCAACCTCCTATGTGCCTCATACCCCGCCTGTTGAGCCGCCATCTGGGTCTCCAACAAAGATATGCGATCATC
>NC_027750.1:2544878-2559157 GCF_000695525.1 Brassica oleracea var. oleracea | reverse complement strand
CTCGGTATTCCATAAGAATATTCCGACGGATTAGTATTTCCTCAGAATTCCGTCGGTATATTCCGAGGAAATTCCGAGGAAACCAAATTTTTCTCGCGATATTCCGAGGATTTCATTTTCCGTCGGAATGTCCGTCAGAATACCGCTGTTTTCTTGTAGTGTTTATCCGTTGACCTTTTTTATTATCATCTCGCATACGCTTGTTAACATGAATTAGGTTTTAAAAATCTTTGATATCTATGCATCTTCTTCTATCTCTTTGGTTGGTTGTGTTATATATGTGAAATATAGTAAGTTTTTCCTCTTATAAAAAATTATGGAGTAGATGTATGATTATGAAAATTAAGTATTGAGTCAACATAATAATATTGTAAGATCAAATGATATATAACAATATCTTTGTTTCAACCCACGAGTATCTTCAGTTTTGTAGTAGTGTAACTGCATCAAAAAGTTAGATACCTGATGCAGATACCATCATACTGATAGATCACAGAAAAAAAAAAGTATTTTCTTCAATACATTCTTCTTCTTGACTATTTTCTTTTTTTTCCGATATATTCTTCATAACATAGAATAAATAGTTAAATATTTGAATATATATGAAAAATGAGGTTCAAATTATTCATTATGATAACCGAAAACATTACTTTGTACCATTAGATTCCACAAGAATCTCCCCCGGTCCACCATCGCTACAAGAAAACACATCGTTCATGACGGTCAAAAACGTCCCTTTTATGTCGTTATCCATGATTTGAGTCGCATTTACAACATCCTAATAAATGTCCTTAATCGCGTGTCGTAAATTTTTTATGTCGTTAAAATGTCGTTAATTAGTGACAGATTTCTATGCGTGTTTCTTTTGTCCTTATATAGCGACAACCTGTCGTCACTAATATACCACTTATTTACGACATTTTTTTTTTTTTTTTTTGATCAATTACGACATTTGTTTCTGATGCTAAGTAACAACGTACCCATATGTTGCTAATTAGCTTCACTTTCTATTTTTTTTTTTTTTGTCACTGGGCAATCTCTGGAATACCGGAGGAGTCGAACCCGTGTGACTTGGGATCCAGTTCACTCTAATGTTTTACCACTAAGCTATTTAACGATGAAAATTAATGATGTCCCGGCAGTTCACTTTCTAAATGTCAATAATTAACGATGCAATGCCTAAATGTGGTATTTGAAAATTTTGTTTTAAATTATGTAACTAAAAACTTTCAGATTAAACCAATTACAGAAATGGAATTGGTTTGCAAAATAAATAATTAAAATTAGTTTATAAATAAAATCTGGTTTACAATTAAATTTGGTTAACAAACTAAACCGGTTTAAACATAAAATGGATTACAATACAAACCTTCATGCGACTTCGTTGTCTTGCGCCGTCAAGGTATGCCTGGGACTGAAGTGTCGTCATTTTGCTCCGGTCGCTTCAAGACCGTCTCTCTTGGCGGGATTCCGGAGCCTGAGGGGATTGAATATCGATTGATAGCTAGAGATGGAACCAGAGAGTGAGCGGCGATAGAAGCTGTGAGCGGTGGAGATAGGAGGAAGTCTTGAGTGATGAGCGGTGGAGGCAGAAGAGCCTTGAGCGGTGAATCTAAAAGGGTGAGGTGAGCAGTTGAGATACGAGGATGAGGTGAACGGTGGAGATAGGAGAGCCATGAGCAGTGGAGATAGGAGTAAGAATATGGAGATGAAACGAATGAGTAAGAAATAAAATATTATCGAAGTGTGGAAGGAGGAGAGAATGTGAGAAGAAACTGAAAACAAATCTGAAGGAGAAAGGAGAAGGGATAGGAGAAATATGAACCATTAGATTAAAAACTAATCAAGGGCGCAGATAGCAATCCTTGCAAAAAGATATTGGCCAATAAGAAATAAGAAACTTTTAAAGATTCAAAAATAATTGTAATTTTATTGCTGGTTAAATGTCGTTAATATGTCGTTTTAAAAACCCCAAATAACTGTAACTCATTTTTTAAGATTCACAAAAAGAAAAGTTTACAGCTTGCACACACTAATATTTCATTGTAAAGGTCGTATGCAATATCTTTTACACCAAGTTGTTGCTAATAATCGTAAAAATAAACGTAATCATATATCGTATAAGTCTTATAGAAATCTTGGAATAGCTAGTGATATTTGATTTTTTCAACGAAGGAAAAAGATATTAATATTGGATATATAATAATAGTAGGCTATAATATAATAACAAATAGTAAACATAGTATACCATGAATTTTAGATTTGGAGGTTTAAGACAAACATTTGTGGTTTAGGGATTGAAATTATCACCTATAAGATCAAATAGTTCTTTTGGCCAATAACCAATATGTGTATCTAGTCCATTGTATTTAAGAAAATAATATATAATAAATTTTGATTTTATAAATAAATGATCTATAATGAATATACTATATAATAAAATAATTATTTAATTAATAAAATAAAATAAATAAATAAATAAAAATAAAAAAATTTAGCAAAAAAACTCATATATTAAAAAATGAGAAAAATAAATAAAGATTTAAAAAAAATAAATAAAAAATAACAAAAAATTCAAAAAAAATATTAAGATCAAATTAAAATAGAGAAAAATAAAAAAAATCATAAATTTCAAAAGAAAAATGAAAATTCAAAAAAAAATAATTCATTTTCAAATATTTTTTTTTGATCAACATTCATTTTCAAATATAATGTCAGAAATTATCATTAGAGATATGTCAAAAACCGTATCATTGGAGATATGCCAAAAACTGTCATTTCCGACATATCTCCAATGACGGTTTTTGACATATCTCCAATGATAATATCTGACATTATATTCGAAAATGAAAAAAAACTTTTTTGAATTTTCAATTTTTTGAAATTTATTATTTATTTTCTGTATTTTAATTTGATCTTATTTATTTTTGAATTTTTAGCTATTTTTATTTAATTTTATAAATCTTTATTTATTTTTCTCACTTTTTTTTTAATTTATGAGTTTTTTGTTAAATTTTTCAATTTTTTTGTTTATTTATTAATTAAATAATTATTTTTGGAAAAATGGTTTTTAACCTGTTCAGTTGGTCATTTTTCTTCTATGAAAGTTTTTTATGATAAAAATGTCGCTTTGAAGGTTAAAAGTGTTAATGAAAAAACTTCAAAGTTTAAAGTGTTAGTAAATGACACTTTCAATATTTTTTATGCGATTTTCCCAAATATTTAATATTTTCTTTACACATAAATAAAAGATTTAAATACTTGAATATGAAACATAAATTCCAAATTATTCATTATTCATTATGATAACCGAAAACATTACTTTGTACCATTAATAAGATTCAACAAGTTACTACTAGATTCCACAAGAATCTCCCCCCGGTCCACCATATGTAAACAAAATGGATTCTTTGAAGGAAATACCTTTCTTACCATCCTTTAAGCCATAACATTTGTTGTTATCTAATACCTTTTCTAAATTATATTTGTTACTTTCTTGGACTATAAACTCAGAATCTAAGATTTCAAGGTTTTTAACATGTGCAGACGCTTTTTCATCTTCAGTTGGTAGAAGACCATTACCCATCGGCGGACTTATACCAGATGAAGAAGCCCGGACTGCTCCCGTAACTCCAACCATATCCACACTATTAGCTATAAGATCAAATAGTTCTTTTGGCCAGTAACCAATATGTGTATCTGGTCCTCTGTATTTTACATCTGTTGTCCACCAATTTCCTGTTATTTTATCCTTTAATATATTCAAAAATACACACATATTAACTACTAGAAAACATGTTAGTAACATAAATTTAAGTATATTCATCTTACTTGTAAAATACTAGTATAGACTGCTCTTTCTCCTTGTCCTTTGCCGGGATAAGGAAAAGGTGCACTTAAAAGATCAGTTTTTGACACTTGAACAAAACCAGGACATATTGTATTATAACAGCCTGCTCCATTAGCACCCTAACAATATTCAATTTGAAAATATAAATATAACTTAGATGACAATTGACAATTAATTCAAGCTAATGTACATAAAAGTTTAAAAGACCTTTTAAGAATTATACTATAAGAATAACTATGCATTAAATTAATTACTGATAAATATATTTGTTAGTTATTTATATTTAAGTACTATAAAATATTAATAACACTGTCCATATATTTCTTTTTTTCTCCATATTTTTATTTTTCATTTAGTATTAACCTGCATAATTATAATAACTAAATTGTTTGGTTAGTCAAATAGGAAAAAACATAATTTACGAGACAAAATCAAAAGAGTGAAATCTAGTACTATGTTTCAAATAGTTTGGCTTAACATTTAAAAATAAAAAAAGATGAGTATTCATTCCATTTAGTATTGTTACTGTTAGTTTATTTTTTTTATACTTTGAATGCATATTTTTAATATACTATTAATTTAATATTTTTGAAAGAAGATTCAGGAATAAAAACTATGTTTCACTTAAGAAAATTTAGAAAATATAATTTACAATTACTTATCCCTAATGAATATGAAAAGCAATCTTGTAAAACAAAGAAAATTACTATTAACACACTTATCCATGGTTTGAAATACGCCATGTAATTAGGATTATATTGATAATGTATAATATATTCACCTTCCAAAATCCATAACTCCATGTGCGATTGTCACCAAATAAACTTGGATTCACCTATATATATATATCATCAAATTAATTAAAGCATTCTACATTTTAAAGTAAGAAGGTTTACTAAATAGCATCAACATTGATTTTACCATCCAACCAGTTTGGATAGAGTTAACTTTGTTGTTAACTCCACTTTCTACATATATGGCAGTGTAGGAAATCTGGTCGTTACTAACGTTCAAATCATGCACACTCATCCAAGCAGCCAAACCATGGTAAGGGCTTTTATCTTGTGTTCTAACTCCGGCAAACTTCAAAATTCCAAATTTATATCAAATATATATATATATTTCAGATTATAGATTTCTGTTTCTGTAACATAAAATTTTCAGATTATAGATATTTGCAAAATTTAACCATTTCAAAAGTTGTACTTACATGTGTTTCATGGCTTTCGACCGTAAGTGGAGTAGAATGTTTTTCTGCCCAATATTTACCATTTGCAACATATTCATTTGTGTTCCTTTGTATAGGAACCATTCCATTTGGACAGTCGATGGTTCTTTTAATTTTATTTCCTTTTTTACCTTTATATTTTGGGTTAAGTATCGAAAAAGATGGTTCCATCTATTCAAATTAGATAGATACACAATAAGTATATTATGTGAAATCAAACTATATTATATAATGTAAATAATCTAGCGTTTCTCCAGATTGTCATTTTTAAGATATAAGAAAATCATGATGTACGAATAATCATGACAAGGAATAACGAGGTATCTAATCAATAATACCTAATGGTACAACTATGACCAGACTAGCTAGTCAATTTAAACCCTAATCTGGGTTGCGGTTAGTTATACCGGTTAGTGAAGTGGTGCAGTGATTGACCTGATGACATTTATCTTGACATAGTCTTCATGCTACCATTAATTTGATAAAAATCAGGACCAAGCAAGTAATGCTTAATCTATTGCAAATCTTGCCTTCTCTGCTGACTAAAAAAGACTTAAAAATCAATGGAAAGACATCATAGAAACGAAAGTACGTTACATCTTATACGCCGTGATGTAGACGCTGCCACCAGACCCACCACCACCTTTAGCTCCTCCATAACCTCCTCCCGCCAAAAGGCTCCCATTAACATCCAGAAACTGCGTTACATTCATCTTCACTCTCCCACCCCCTCCTCCCCCATAATCAATCTCCCTGCTCGTCGACCCGCCTTTACTCCCATAACTCCACGGCTCATCCAGAGTCGACCACGAGTACGCATCCCCACCCCCACACATCTTCCGCAAGCTTCTTAGTATCAGTCAAACAACAAGCTCCCCTCCCACCATCAATCCCCTGCGGCGTCCCACTGGTCTGCGCCGGAGGGCTCCCAGCTAAACCCGTCGTGTTCACAGCCGATCCATCAGCAAAGCTAGCGTTACCAGCCGAAAGCTCAAAGGTCCCAGCAACAATCGTGGACTCAGCTCCCAGAGACAAGTTCCCAGAGACATTGATAGCTATAGAGCAACCAAGCAGTGAAACTTAACACATCTTTAGGATGATGAAATTACCCTTCCCAGCATCTTTAGTAGGGTTCAAATCGGCGACTCTGAATCCGAATCCGGGTCTAAACCACCCGAATTGGGCTCGACAATGGCGAATCGGTAGCTTGAGCTAGGGTTTACGGCAAAAACCGCAACAGAATTGAAATCGAGCCATCTAGTAGTTTCGTCAACAGTCATCACAGACGAAGTCCACTGAGGTTTTCGATTCGATCCCAATTCGGATCATTGAGCTTAGGGTTGACGCGAAATTGAAAACTCGGAAGACCCGACTATGCTTCATACAGCAACATACACATGTTTTATATTAGACTATAGTTTCGAGCAAAAAAAAAAAAAAAAAAGTCACCGTCTCAAATACATGATGTCGTCTTCCATAAAATATATTGACTCAGTCTACGCAATTTTTCAAGCACAATATTGAGCACGTGATGACCAGTGTCTCATTCTACATAATAATATGTGCCTTCGTCAAAATCTCATACCTTCGATACGTTTAATTTAAAATCAAGCAACAAACGTTTGCTCAGAATAGAAAGACATGTAGCGCAAGTTTACAATATACGGTTAGGAGAGATAAATCTATGTGCGACATTGTCAATGAATGTAATTGCTCAGTGTATTTACAAATTTGAATTTTGATAGCTCTTTTTACCATTATTACTTGCTGGTTAAATAGTATAGTAATCTCTGTTAGCCAACAAAACTTTCAAAAATAAAGAATAAACTTAATGACTAAAAAACAAATGAATTGAAGTCTCTCATCTCTCCTGTAGAAATCTTTATTTTCAAGTCTTGGCACGCTTGCTGTTGGGCTCAAGCGCAGACTTGGACTCTCTTCCCTTAGCGTACCATTCAGAGCCCCTAACTCCTTCAGTTGTTCCCTCTTGTCCACTGGCTTTAGGAGCGACTCCAGGAATTGCACTGCATGCTCCAATCTAGAGTTTATTATGTCCTCTGCAAGCTCGGCTTCGATCAGTAAATGGATGTTTGTAACCTTGCTTACCTTTGAGCAAGGTAAACACCCTACAGTGTGTTGCAAGCTCAAAATGAAGCTTTCCATTTGTGAGCGCTGGACCAAGGGATCTAAAAGGACTGCCAGGCTCATATATATCAAGGTCGGAGAGCGAAGCCAACTTTTGTCTCTCTTGTATCAAATCAGACAAGTACCTCTCACGATCAGTGGAAGCTTCCAGGAAGGATCCTCTCTTCCACCTTCGCCGGATTCCATCATATCTGCCACTCGGAGATAGTGAAGAGAAGATGTGGCGGAGGATCTGCCGCCGATCAAAAACTATAACTTCTCTGTGGGAAGAAGGAGACGGACGTAACACACGTTCCATATCCGCAGTGCCTCCACATCAATATCCTGCAAATCAATCCAAGTATGAGAAGACGATATTTCAAAAGTTAAAACACAATTAAAGATATATATATTTCTCAGGAAGACCAGTGATCGAGCAAATCATTAGCTGGAACATATTTAACTGAGTATGAAGCTAATTCTAATTTTTAAAACTTTTTAATAGCAGATCTGGAGTATACATTCAACAGAATCTGACCTATACAATACCACTGGGAACCACTTCCAACACAAAAGGATTGATTCATCGTTGGCTATATTCAGTTTTTCCACTCCCCGGATTCCGGTTTCAGAGGCTGGATCTCATTGATTACAGCGCTCAATATCTCGTGTACAAAGAAATAACTTTTGAGAATATGACTATGAGGTTATAACAAAAATACCTGACCTTCCTACTGCGAAGCCTTGCTTGCGTAAGCTATACCTGGAAATCTCAGTGGAAAGGAATTGTTTCAGAAATCAAACTGCAAAAAAAAAAAAAAAAAAACCTCAGAATAACATATAACGACCATGTTTTTCCTCACCTGGATTATCTAAGAAGCATGATATACAAGTCTACAACATTCAAACATGTAATCACGGGAAAAAAAACTTGTGAAGATTCATCCTACTCTCAACCCACTCCAATTTATAGGGTCTGAGGTGCTTCGGTTCTCATTGTATGGGAAGGGAGACAGAGAGTTCGAAATTGTCAATGAGTTTAATGAGAATAACATTTATTGACCTAAGTTAAGAGGAATACATTGAATTGAACCAAAAGGAAGAGATGAATATGAAGAGACAGGAGAGGTGGAAGAGGTGGAGAGTAGAGAAAAAGAAATCGTGTTTCTGCAGACTTATGAAAAACAGGCAGAGATGGTGAGGTTGAAAGGGTCGACGAAGGAAAACAATGAAAACCTAACGGCAGAGCTTGTTTTTTATCGGGCCATTTTCTTTACCGGGCCATCTAACCAATTTTTTTTAGTGGGTCGTATAACCAAACAATGAGACTTGAACTAAAATGTATTAAAATTCAATATATCAAACCAAACGCGAAGTCTTTGCGGAGACTTAATGACCGCCAATATCAGCATGGGATCTACAAATAATAAGAAGATGTTGATACCAGCACGTCATGGACTTCACAATGAAACGGCCCAACAACAAAACACAGGCACAGCTATTAAAACCCACGAAACAACATACAAATGAAACGCGGATAGGAGGTGCGTTTAAACACCTGTCGACTCCTGACAACCCATTTAGTGACGTGGCTCACTGTAAAATAAGGGAGTTTCCTATTTATGTTATTAGATTTGCATTTTGATCGATATAATCACACATTATCTTTATAATTTATAAATATTTTCTCGTTTATTGTTTTATTTCTTAAAAAAATTATATCTGATAAATATTTTAAATTTTGTTTGCAGATTTTAAATTTTACATATAAAATTAAATAAAACTTTAAAATAAGATTTCAAAAATTTTAAGCTAGATTTGGACAATAATAATATACAAAAAAAAACTTAACAAAAAGATTTTAAAAAATTACATGAAGACATAACTATTACACAAATTTAAATATTGCAATAACACTAATAGTCAGGTAAGTTTAATCCGAAACCTTCAAATTTTCAAATATTGTCCAAATTTTTTGTGTAACTGATGATCGTTGTTGTTGTTGTTTTTTTTTGATGTTTTTTTCGTACAATTCTTTCTTTTTCATATTGAATATATTCACGAGTATTAATATCATCAAAAAGAAATTAGTTTTTTAGCAATATTTTATGTTTCTCTTACTTTCTTTTTCCGATCTAATGTATTTACAAGTATCAATATTACCAGATTTCAACAACTTTTAGTTTGTAATCTACAAAGTAAAAATGAGGAGAGCTATATTTACTTCGAAATGCACTAATAGATCATATGCATTACGAAAATCATTTTATGAAATAATATGATATTTTGTTTGAAGTTTAATATTAATTAAATTATTTTTATTTATTTATTTATATTTAATAGAATAATTTATTAATTAATATTGTTGTAATATGTATGTGCTAGTTACTTACAATTTTTTTATGAATTCAAATTAGTTATGACAAATATAATGACCATATTGTAAACTATAAATATAAATAGTTTTGAGGTTGAGTTTGAAGTTTTGCGTCTGGAGAAGAACACTTTTAAATTTCAAATATAGAGTTTCTTAAACTTCAAAATAGAGTTTCTTTTTTAAATTGTCAATTTTTTAACGATTCTAAAACATCTCCATACAACAACAAAACATGCTGTGAAGAACCAACAAAATATCATCAAGTATCTTTGCGGTTGCTTCACTATGACCAAATCGCAATTTTGATTTTGAAACCAAAATTGAAATTGTTCATTTTCTTCCATTTTCATGACAATGGTACCCCAAAGTGGCTTCCATAGCATTTGCTTCCAAAGCAAAGCGAGTAGGATGAATTCCTTGCCGCTTGAATCTGAATTCAGTAGAATTATATTGGTTGTTTTGTCGTCGGTCATGGCTAGATGATTGGAGATTGCACCATCGAATGGGAAAGAAACTAAACTACTCTCCAATCCGATGTAAAAACATCGCTTCTCCACAAAAGAAAAGAACAATAGATATAAAATCATCAGAAGAAATCATACTGATCAAAATTATTGTTTAAGTAATCAAGAGAAGAAGATCGCCTTCTTCATCGCACATAACTGTCGCGAGAGAGACTTGGAATGTTTTAGCAGGCATTATCAATCACGAACAAATTGTTATTTATAAAACCTATCTAAACTTTCCATCATATTAAGCTTTAGACATTTACTTTTATTAGAAAGAATAAATTCACCTCAAATAGGTAACTCGTGTATGCAGGGCAGGGAATGTTCAGTCTATTGATTAGTTTAATTTATAACGATTATGCAGGGCTGGCCTTGATCATACTGAATGAAATATTTGTAATAGGTCCCCAGACTTTTTGGAAAATATTTCATAGACATAAGTCTTCAAAAACAGATTTTAGGCCCCCAACTTAGTAAAAACTATTTTTACATAGACGTTAACACAAGCATCCAAAATCTCAGAGCCGGTCCTGTCATTATGGATAAGGAATCATAGTCCATGTATTCTTTATTCATACCTCATAACCACACATGTCAGCTGTTATAAAACTTATTAGGATAAGACCTGCGCTTTGCGCATAGTGCATTTTTATGAAAGTTATTTAAAAAATATTGTATGGAAAATAAAATTTATATTCGTGATCAAATTAATATTTTGGCCCTTAAACAATTTTTTTATTTTTTTGTTAATTATATAATTTTTTTACTATTGAGCTGATTCAATTTTTAAAATATTTTAGGTCAAAAAATCATTTATCGCATAAGAACCTAGCGTTTAGGCAGAAGAATCTCATGCCTACTATTTGGTTACAATGAAAGTACGTCAGTTTGGTGTTATATTATGATTTACCAATTTAAAAGTTAATTATGGTTACGAGAAGTTTACGTTCACGTGTCAATACTATATATCTTCAGTATTTTTCTCTTTTTGTGTTGGTTTTTTCATTTTGATTATTGCTCGATATAAATATTGATTTTTGAGTGTATACTCATTTTGTTCTTTTCTTTTGGCCTAAGATTTAAAAAAAGTAAGATTTAAAATTATTAAAGAGATACATACTTAGATTAATCCGCGCCTTGTGGAGAAGAAATATTTTTATTTATTACTTTCATGTATTTTTCATATTATGAAATAATAAAAAAATAATTATATATCAAATAACAAAAAAATAAATTACTATTATGTAATAAATTGGTGTAAACATATAAATCAAACGACCGCTCTCGTTTATTCACAATTTTAGAATAAATAAATCAAAACAATCAATCTTATATATCGTATATGATATATAATTAAATTTAAATGATATTAACATAAATATATAGTATAATTTTAATATGAATATTTATTAAATAAGGTTTCTACTCATATTATTATATGATTCTTTACATATTTGTGTAACAAAATTTAACACCAACGATTTTTGTAATATAGAATGTTTAGTGGTTTTAATAATTTATAATCGTATAAAAAAAGAAAAATTCAAAGTTAAAATATTAACTTTTCAATAAATATTCAATGCAAATATCAAAAGATAAGTATGTGTTTTCATATGATGTATAATTTAATTTAAACGATATGAAATATATATTAACATAAACACCTATTAAAAAATTTATTAATTCTTAAGATAATTATTATTATATCTTATTATAGAAAAAAATTAAACTTTGATCACAAAAGTATATGTGAAACTTTTAATAGTTTTAGTAATTTATATTCATTTTGAAAAATTCAAAATACAACATATACAAAAAATCTAAAATTTTATCATATGATTAATGTAATTGTGTGCTTTATTTTAATAATAAATAATTAAACAAAATGATAAAAAAGTAATTAGATAATTAGCAAAATTTTTTAATTAAAATTATTAATTTCCATATATATCTTAATCATATTAGTTAATTGAGTAGCTTTTATTGAAGGAAATAATATATAATAAATTTCAATTTGATAAATAAATGGTTCATAATGAACATACTATATAATATAACATTCCGTAATAATAATTTAATTTTGGACTAACAAAATTATTAATTGATTCTTAAACCGCCACATAGACAGAGTTGACATTCTAATTAAGTAACTTTTAATCAAAACTCATTTTTAATTGATACAAATTTAAAATTACAATTTTTAAATGTTTCTTAATTAATATATAGGAGATAACAATTTTTGAGCCAATTTTGTATAGTTCATTGACATTCGTCAGCAATTTTGATGTGATTTCTCTCATCAAAATTCATAAGTGTAGTTGCTTTTTACCAAAAAAAAGTGTAGTTGCTCGCCTTTTTCTTTTATCTCTCTCTGACTTTTCGGTTGACTAATATATTTCCCTCTCTTTTGTTTGTTAAGTCATTCATTTTTTTGGTTCAAACAAAAGCAAACTAATATGGACCATCATGCGTATATAGTCGAACAAAAATATAATTTCTAAAATGTATGGAAGGAATCATCGACTCTAAAATGTATTTTTTTCTCCAACTCTTACATTTATAAATTTACATTTCTATTTATCTGTTGACCCCTTTTTATTTATCATCTCACATACTATTTGATAATATATCCAAAACACATTAAGTTTTCCAAAACTTTTAAAACTTTTGATAGATCTATGTAATATATCTTCTTCTATCTCTTTGGTTAGTTGGTTTATATATCCAAAACACATTAAGTTTTCCTTTTATAAACAAGTATTGAGTTTTTCTTAAAAGGAAAAAAAAAAGTATTGAGTAAACGTACGATTATAAAAAATATTAAGTACTGACTGAACATATCTAATTGTAAAGATCAATTGATATATAGCAATGTCTTTGTTTTAACCCGATCTTCAGTTTTGTAACATTGTAGTTGCATCAAGAAGTTAGATACTTGATACAGTTACAATCATATACCATATCACATTGATAGTTCACAGACAAAAAATATTTAATATTTTCTTTACACATAAATAAAAGATTTAAATACTTGAATATGAAACATAAATTCCAAATTATTCATTATTCATTATGATAACCGAAAACATTACTTTATACCATTAATTAGATTCAACAAGTTACTACTAGATTCCACAAGAATCTCCCCCAGGTCCACCATATGTAAACAAAATGGATTCTTTGAAGGAAATACCTTTCTTACCATCCTTTAAGCCATAACATTTGTTGTTATCTAATACCTTTTCTAAATTATATTTGTTACTTTCTTGGACTATAAACTCAGAATCTAAGATTTCAAGGTTTTTAACATGTGCAGACGCTTTTTCATCTTCAGTTGGTAGAAGACCATTACCCATCGGCGGACTTATACCAGATGAAGAAGCCCGGACTGCTCCCGTAACTCCAACCATATCCACACTATTAGCTATAAGATCAAATAGTTCTTTTGGCCAATAACCAATATGTATATCTGGTCCCCTGTATTTTACATCTGTTGTCCACCAATTTCCTGTTATTTTATCCTTTAATATATTCAAAAATACACACATATTAACTACTAGAAAACATGTTAGTAACATAAATTTAAGTATATTCATCTTACTTGTAAAATACTAGTATAGACTGCTCTTTCTCCTTGTCCTTTGCCGGGATAAGGAAAAGGTGCACTTAAAAGATCAGTTTTTGACACTTGAACAAAACCAGGACATATTGTATTATAACAGCCTGCTCCATTAGCACCCTAACAATATTCAATTTGAAAATATAAATATAACTTAGATGACAATTGACAATTAATTCAAGCTAATGTACATAAAAGTTTAAAAGACCTTTTAAGAATTATACTATAAGAATAACTATGCATTAAATTAATTACTGATAAATATATTTGTTAGTTATTTATATTTAAGTACTATAAAATATTAATAACACTGTCCATATATTTCTTTTTTTCTCCATATTTTTATTTTTCATTTAGTATTAACCTGCATAATTATAATAACTAAATTGTTTGGTTAGTCAAATAGGAAAAAACATAATTTACGAGACAAAATCAAAAGAGTGAAATCTAGTACTATGTTTCAAATAGTTTGGCTTAACATTTAAAAATAAAAAAAAGATGAGTATTCATTCCATTTAGTATTGTTACTGTTAGTTTAATTTTTTATACTTTGAATGCATATTTTTAATATA
>NC_027750.1:2539633-2544834 GCF_000695525.1 Brassica oleracea var. oleracea | reverse complement strand
TTAGAAAATATAATTTACAATTACTTATCCCTAATGAATATGAAAAGCAATCTTGTAAAACAAAGAAAATTACTATTAACACACTTATCCATGGTTTGAAATACGCCATGTAATTAGGATTATATTGATAATGTATAATATATTCACCTTCCAAAATCCATAACTCCATGTGCGATTGTCACCAAATAAACTTGGATTCACCTATATATATATCATCAAATTAATTAAAATATTCTACATTTTAAAGTAAGAAGGTTTATTAAATAGCATCAACATTGATTTTACCATCCAACCAGTTTGGATAGAGTTAACTTTGTTGTTAACTCCACTTTCTACATATATGGCAGTGTAGGAAATCTGGTCGTTACTAACGTTCAAATCATGCACACTCATCCAAGCAGCCAAACCATGGTAAGGGCTTTTATCTTGTGCTCTAACTCCGGCAAACTTCAAAATTCCAAATTTATATCAAATATATATATCAGATTATAGATTTCTGTTTCTGTAACATAAAATTTTCAGATTATAGATATTTGCAAAATTTAACCATTTTAAAAGTTGTACTTACATGTGTTTCATGGCTTTCGACCGTAAGTGGAGTAGAATGTTTTTCTGCCCAATATTTACCATTTGCAACATATTCATTTGTGTTCCTTTGTATAGGAACCATTCCATTTGGACAGTCGATGGTTCTTTTAATTTTATTTCCTTTTTTACCTTTATATTTTGGGTTAGGTATCGAAAAAGATGGTTCCATCTATTCAAATTAGATAGATACACAATAAGTATATTATGTGAATCAAACTATATTAGATTTAATCCAAATAATACAGAATACAAGTTAAAACTAACATAAAAACACAAAGACTTATTTTATGGAATATATTTCAAAATTTTGACTTTATAAAGTCACTTAAAATCTTCCAAATTCAATATATATATAATATAATGTTGTAGCCATACAAAATTAATTTACAATTAACAGAAAATAGTGTTTTGTTTAAATACTAGTTAAAATAATTATATGACCTTTTCATATACAATTAACAGAAAATAGTGCTTTGTTTAAAAATATTCTAAAATAAAATCAAAATCAGAATCAAAATATTTTAAATATATCAAATGTAATCTAAATGCAAATATAAAAATAAAAATCTTAAAAGAAAAAACATATAAGAATAACATTTTACAGAATGAAACCTGGATTTTATGGTTATATATGGAGTAGTGGGTGACTCAACGAAGGTTGTTTATGTATATCCACACAATCGTATATGACCTTTTCATTTAACTATGACAAAATATATTGAGTACCATAAGATATTATACATATAATATTAGTTTGGTGTTTATAAATATAATACATCAATGTACCTTGAAGAATTTCACATTTTCTTCAATTTCTCTCGATCGAACTGCAGAAATTGTGAATATAAATATGAACGCGAGGAGTTTAACAACAGAATTCATGAGTTATATGTCAATGTTTTAATGTTTTGAAGTTTTATGTGTGTTAGATCTCCTTGCACGTTCAAATATATAAGTCTTCTTTAACTGAAATATAGGTCTTTATAATTGTGAAAGATGTGCAATCTACTTTTTCCATTTTTATTACTTTTATTAATAGTACTATAAATATATTAAAAGTTTTGCTATTTTTCATATGAATCCATGGGAGTTTTAATAATGGATACTAGTCCACTTGGATTTTATTAGTTTCTTTTTTTTTATCATGGATTTTATTGGTTTCAATTAGTTTCGCTTACTTATTTTAGTTATTTTTTTAATATTATTACTTTGATTTTCATATACTTTAAAATATATAATATTTTTCTCAGAGTCCAAATGTTTTTTTTTGTTAATCCTAGTCCAATTGGCATTAAAAATACATTTTTAAATATTTTAAGGGTCTACTTTAAAGTTTAAAGATATCCGAGTAAAAAAATTAGGAAAAAATATAAATTTGCTCAGATATTTTAAAACAAATGTCAATTACACGTTCATATGAGTAGATTTCAATTAATCTACTCAGATAGTTACACACTTTATTTTGGTTGATAAGAAACAGTAAAAAACACTAATCTACTCAGATATGTTTAAAGAAATGTTAATTACACGTTAATATGAGTAGATTTCAATTAATCTACTCAGATACACACTTTCTTTTGGTTAATGAAATGTCAATTAATCTACTAAAAAACATTAACTACTCAGATATTTTTAAAGTACTGTGTCGCACATGGACATGGGAGTTCAAATGAGGCTTGAGAAAATGGTAGTCAAGTCAAGGTTATTCAGATCGAGAATTCGAGGATCTTTTGATTTCTAGGTTAACTGGGAGCAGGAACAGAAGCTTTCACGGGTTTAACCTTAAACGACACCGTTCGGAGCAAAAGCAGTGAAAGATAAAATATTAGTTGTCGTGAGGCGAATAAAATAAAATTAAAATTAAAGTTCATTAATTAAAGAGAAAAAGACAAAAATAGCAATAAATCAAGTTTTTGTTCCCAAACTAGCATTCAAGTTCAAAAGTCACAAAAATAGCACTTAATATTTTATCAAAAGTCACAAACTTAGGGTTTAGAGTTAAAGGATGGGGTTTAGGATTTAGGGTTTAGGGTTTAGGGTTTAGAGTTTAGGGTTTAGAGTTTAGGATTTAGAGTTTAGGGTTTAGGGTTTAGAGTTGAGAAATGAGGTTTTGGGAATAAGATTTCAAATTTTGAAAAATAAAAAAATTAAAATTTTCAAAAGATAAACTTAGAAATGTGCTATTTTGGTCATTTTAGTTTTTGAGTGCTATTTTTGTGATATAAACTTAGAAATATGCTATTTTTGAGATTTGCCCTTAATTAAAAGCCCAGGCTCAAAACTCTAGTCCCTCTCCAAATCTGCTGGTACCACCACTAACAGAAGAAAAGACTGGTCAGAGAATTCGTCGTCATGATTAGAGTTTCTCTCCTCCTTGTCATCTTCTTATCATTTGCAATTGTATCTTTCTCACTTTACGAAGATTAAGTCGATCGGCCTCATGGATTGGTAACTCTCATCCAATTTTCTCGTAAACCTACTACTGGTCTTCCAACTATCGTTTTCACCGATCAGATTACACCAATCTGTAGTGTATTAACTGTCACTTAAGTATTTTACAACTCATTAGCATAGACAGTTATGTAATACTTCGATTACCATTGAGATGCGATCTGTTGTACTGTGTATGCACCAACGGTTCATTGGGAAAGTGAAGCACGCAGTATTCCACACTCAGAAGACTGGGAGAAAGCGTGTTATCGTCTCTACCGAGGAGAATGTTGTTGCTTCCCTTGATCTCAGACTTGGCGACATTTGTAAGATTTAGTGATTTGATTTCCATTTTATTTTTTTTTATTTTTTTGCTATCCATGTTCAGTCTTGGAGTCTCTTAATCTTATTTTGTTTTTCAAATTTTCTGCAGTTTGGCGGCATGTTCTCGGGACAAAGGATGCTATCGATGGTGTTGATATTGCCTTGGAAAAATGTAGGAGTTGGATCATGTACCAAACACTATATTTGCTTTCACCTGCCACGGTCTTGAACTCTGTTTTTTTTTTCTTTGCTTCATATTATTTCAGATGTTATCACGCTTTCATCACAAGGAAGTATGTTAAGAGCCTGGAACCTTCCTGATGGCCAAATGGTGTGGGAAACATCGCTTCACAGGGCGCAGCATTCCAAGTCACTGTTATTTCTGGTCCCGGTTAGTTGTATAAGCCTAGCTATTTAATAGGAGGACAACTGCTGATATGTTATAAGAAAACAATTACTTTGATCTATACGATTACGTTGATAAAGCTGACACTGTAAAAAGACAATTCGTCCCGGTTCTAACGATAACATTTAGACCGAAAATGAAGAATGAAACTATATAAATATGATCCTCAATTAAGTGACTTTTGCTTGTAACAATTATAGAAAATAATTAATTAAGCTCATTAGATCCCCAAACTTACAACTCCACAAAATACTTGAACACACAACAATACATGAATGATCACAAGACGTTTAAAAAAATCTGACAACAAAACGGAAAAATAACAGATAATGGAAAGGAAAAAAAAAATGCATGGTTTGATAGATATTCTCTTACACGTCTATATCCATGTTCTTTATCTTCAATCCCAGCATTGATACACAGAATCTCTAAGTTTGCCATATAGTCAAGTCAACACTCCCAATTAAGCCCTACCACTCTTACTCTGCATCTTCCTTTCCCTTAGCCCTAGAACCCTTTGGCTTGCATTCCAAGCAAAGGTTATCCACCACCACCATTTCTATCGACTTGCTCCTCATCAAGATAAAGTTGATGAAAGCTTTACATCCATTTTCTCTCGACGTGATTCTTCTTAATTGGTGGTTGATGTGAGATTAGAGAGAACATTGCGTTCTCTTTAAGAGGCCGAACCTAACGTTCTCCTTGAAAAGCTCCCACTCGTACCTAGTGAAGAATAAAGTTGGTTGAGTTGGTTTGTTTCTTGTCATTGAAGTTAGTGTTTGATTCTAGTTTGAATAAGTCTAAGACTGTTGCTAAGTCTTAGGGATTAGAGTCGTAGTTGTCCTGGTTTGTAGGAAACTACTAGTTGAAGCGTTAGAGTCTGTTTCGGTAGTTTGTTGTAGGTGTCTCAAGTCTATATAAGGCTTTGAGTATGAGACGTTTAATAACACAGAAAATTTCAGAAAACCTTTATCTTATTTGCTCTGTTTTGGTGTCTCTGTTCTTACAAGTGGTATCAGAGCCTTTAACAAGGTGTGAGGATGAGTGAAAAGGAGACATCGCTGAACATACCGAAGTTTGATGGAGACTTTGAGCATTGGGCTATGCTCATGGAGAACCTGCTGCGATCAAAGGAATGGTGGGAACTGATCGAGATCGGAATCACTCAACCAGAAAGAAACGTGATCTTGACAGGAGCTCAACGAACTGAGGCGGCAGAACAAAAAATCAAAGATCTGAAGGTGAAAAACTATCTCTTTGCATCCATTGACAAGACCATTCTAAAGACGATAGCTAAGAAGGATACATCGAAGGAGATATGGGATTCCATGCGAACGAAATTCCAAGGAAACAAGAGGGTGCAAAGTGCTCAACTTCAAAGGTTGAGGAGAAACTTTGAACTGTTGGAGATGAAGGAAGGAGATACTATCACAGAGTATTTCTCCAGAGTGAT